>NC_142439.1:13701969-14005000 GCF_059453495.1 Arachis ipaensis | reverse complement strand
GTGATGTCCTTCGAACTGACTAATGCTCCGGCGATATTCATGGATTACATGAACAGGATTTTTCATCCATATCTGGATAAGTTTGTTGTTATGTTTATTGACGACATTCTTATCTACTCTAAGACAGAGGATGAGAATGCAGAACACTTGCGAATAGTGCTTCAAATCCTGAAAGATAAGAAGTTGCATGCCAAGTTATCCAAGTGTGAGTTCTGGAAGTCTGAAGTGAAATTCTTGGTCATGTGGTAAGTAAGCAAGGAATAGCAGTGGATCCTGCTAAGGTTGAGGCGGTGATGAATTGGGAGCGACCGACTTCAGTGACGGAGATCAGGAGTTTCTTAGGCTTAGTGGGTTATTATCGGAGGTTCATTAAAGGGTTTTCACATCTCGCTTTGCCTTTGACCAAGCTGACTAGGAGGAATGTTCCTTTTGTGTGGACTCTTGAGTGCGAGGAGAGTTTCCTTGCCTTAAAGCAGAGATTGACTACCGCCCCCCGTATTGGTGTTGTCTGAATCGAGAGAACCATTCGTGGTACACTGTGATGCATCCTTGAAGGGTTTAGGATGCGTGTTAATGCAGCATCATAAAATTGTAGCTTATGCCTCACGTCAGTTAAGGCCACATGAAAGAAACTATCCAACTCATGATTTGGAGCTCGCTGCCATTGTCTTTGCTTTAAAAATTTAGAGGCATTATCTCTATGGTGTGAAATTCCAAGTCTTCCCGGACCATAAGAGCTTGAAGTACCTATTTGAACAAAAAGAGTTGAATATGCGCCAGAGGAGGTGGATGGAAGTCACAAAGGATTATGACTTCGAGCTGAACTACCATCCGGGAAAGGCGAATGTGGTGGCAGATGCCCTGAGTAGGAAATCCCTATGTGCTGCTTGGATGATACTAAGAGAGGAAGAGTTGCTAAAAGCCTTCCAAGGATTGAAACTGGGAATCAGAGAAGAGTTTGGGACTTTATGCCTAAGCCAGTTACAGATTTCAAGTGACTTCAAGGCTGAACTACTAAAGGCTCATCAGAATGACCAAGAATTGTATAAGATTTTGTTGGCGATTGAGAAAGGCAAGCAATGGAGAGTATTAGAAGACAAAGATGGGTTGTGGAGGTTCAAAGGTCGGATAATTATGCCAGATGTCGGGAATTTGCGACAGAGCATATTGGAGGAAGCTCACAAGAGCATGTTCTCCATTCATCCGGGAAGCACCAAGATGTACCAAGACCTAAAGATGATGTTCTGATGGCCATGAATGAAAAATGATGTGGCGTTGCATGTTTCCAAGTGCCTAACTTGTCAGAAAGTCAAAATTGAACACCAAAGACCAGCAGAAACCCTTCAACCTTTGGAGATTCCATAGTGGAAATGGGAGAGCATTGCTATGGATTTTGTGTTGGGTTTACCAAGGACTCGGACAGGTTGTGATCCTATTTGGGTGGTTGTGGATCGACTGACCAAGTCAGCTCATTTTCTGCCTATTCGGATAAGTTGTACTATGAAGGAGTTGGCGCGATTATACATAAAGGAGATTGTGAGGTTACATGGCGTACCTTCCAGCATTGTATCTAATAGAGATCCTCGCTTCACATCACGGTTCTGGGGAGCTTTTCAGTGAGCTTTTGGCACTCAATGAAGCCTAATTACTGCATATCATCCTCAGACGGATGGCCAATCAGAAACAACAATCCAAACCTTGGAAGATATGCTAAGAGCCTGTGTTTTGGACCAACCGGCAAGCTGGGATCGATATATGCCTTTGGTAGAGTTTGCTTATAACAACAGCTATCATGCGAGCATTGGAATGGCTCCATATGAAGCTTTATATGTAAGGCCCACATCGGTTGGAGAGGGGAACGAAGCATGCCTTATAAGGGTGTGGATACCTCTCCCTAGTATGACGCGTTTTGACGAGTGAGTGTGGGGGGCTTAGGCTATCATCCCTATCGTCAAAGGCAAAACCGTGAGGCCTTGTGTGCCAAAGCGGACAATATCGTGCTAGCGGGTGGTTTGGGCTGTTACAGATGGTATCAGAGCCGGAACCCAGATCGATGTGCCAGCGAGGGCGCTGGGCTCCCTTAGGGGGGTGGATTGTAAGGCCCACATCGGTTGGAGAGGGGAACGAAGCATGCCTTATAAGGGTGTGGATACCTCTCCCTAGTATGACGCGTTTTGACGAGTGAGTGTGGGGGGCTTCGGCTAGCATCCCTATCGTCAAAGGCAAAACCGTGAGGCCTTGTGTGCCAAAGCGGACAATATCGTGCTAGTGGGTGGTCTGGGCTGTTACATTATACGGAAGAAAATGTCAATCTCCATTATGTTGGTATGAAGCAGGAGAAAAGAGCTTGATAGGGTCTGAAATGATTAGTGAAACCACTGAGCAAATAAAGAAAATCCGTAGTCAAATGCTTGTGGCTCAAAGCCGTCAGAAAAGCTATGCTGACCAAAGGCGGAAGCCTTTAGAATTTGAGGAAGGAGAACATGTCTTCCTGAAGGTTACTCCGACCACTGGAATAAGGAGATCCATCAAAACTAAGAAGTTAAATCCCCGTTATATTAGGCCGTTTGAAATCCTGAAGAGAATTGGACCAGTGGCGTATAGGATCGCTTTACCACCACATCTTTTGAGCCTGCATGAAGTGTTTCATGTATCGCAGCTTCATAAATACACTTTTGATCCTAGTCATGTCCTAGAACCGGAATCAGTCCAAGTGAGAGAAGATCTGATGCTTCCAGTAACTCTGGTTAAGATCAATGATACCAGCATTAAGCGTTTACGCGGGAAAGAGGTTTCTTTTGTGAAAGTAGCTTGGAGCTGGGCTGGAATTGAAGAACATACCTGGGAGCTTGAATCCGAGATGCGGAAGGATTACCCACACCTCTTTTCAGGTAACTCACTCTGAATTTTGAGGACAAAATTTCTAATTAGGTGGGTAGGATGTAAACCCCGCTAAAATCGATAAATAATTAGTCAATAATTTGAATTTTAATTAGGAAAATTAAAAATACAAAACTAATATCAAAATAGGATAGAGCTCTTCAAAACGAGAATTTTGATACCAATTTCAAAAATTTTGGCCCAAAATTGGACTGGATGGGCCGAACCGGTTGAATCGAGGCCCAAACCAAGCCCGTGGGTCCAACCGGACCCATAACTTAAAAGAAGCACCAGCTTCTTCTTCCTCATTTCATACACAATGAAGACAAATAGATTGGGGAGGAAGAAGAACTCTCTAACCCTCATCAAATCATCTCACTACCATAACTTTTCCGTCCGAGCTCCAATTGCCGCACTGTTCGCAGCCACGCATCCAGCGCGTCGAGCTCTACATTTTTATCGGATCAATTTCACCGGTAAGCTCCAGTTTCATTCTAGAATCTCTATCCCCTTTCTATTCTTGAAATTAAAACCCTATGGTGAGATTTTGCCAATTTTGATGTTCTAGGTTCGATTTAGCTCGTGGAGCTTATTGGGTTTGAGTTGCTACGCGTGTCGGAACGATAAGGATTCCCTAAACTTTAATTAATTTTGAATCCATTAGGTAAAATCTGAATTTGGAATATGTGTGTATTAGGTGTGAATTAAGTTCATATATATGCATTGGAATTAAAAATGGAGTATTTGGAGGTTTATTGGTGATTGAAGCTCGGTTTGTGGCTGGTTTCTTTGAGCTTGTGGGGCTGTATTTTAGCTTGTGAGGCTGCCTTGGATTGAATAAAGTGATCGGCCAAGGTATGGTTTAGGTTTCGCGCATTTAACATTTAAGGTATTGTGGAAACCTAGGCTAGAGAACCATAGGTTAAGTTGAAAAGGTTAAATGCTTTAAATGATTAGCTTTGTGATGATATTGGATAAATTTATGATTGAGTTTGAATTAGAATTTATGAGCTTGAGTTGTTGATGTTGTTGAATGTATGCTCTTGGACTTATTAATGATGGGTTGATGTTGATGTTGGTATATGTTGATGGGATTTGGTAGTCATGGCTTGTTTAATTAGTTGAAGTTGATTTATGATTGGTTATGAATGAATGAAGGAAATGGATTAATGAATTTTAAAATGGAAGCTTATGGTTGGAAAGGGTGGATTTATGATTAATGTATGAGTTTTATGTATTGGTGTGAATATTAATGTATTAGTGGATAGTATTAATGAAAAGGAACTTGATATGTTAAGAATATGTAGGTTTTATGGGCAAGGAATATGAATTTGGTGAAAATGAGGTTTGGGGGTTATTTGGTAAAAAGTGAATTTTGGTGAACTTTGGAAGTTCATAACTTGCTCCTCAAATATTGGATGGAAATGTGGTTTATTTCAAATGAAAGATGGTTTTATAAGCTTTTGAACGATATCAATTTTGTGAAAAATGGAATTTCGTAGAGAAAGTTATGGACGACGGAAGTTTGGTGTATAAAACTGTGTTATGCATGTGTTAAAGTACTGGTTATGCAGCTTTCTGGGCATTCTGCCAATTTTTGGAAAACGTACATCCACGCGTATGCGTGGCCCACGCATACGCTTGGCGTGGCATTTTAACGACGCATGTGCAAGTAGCCATGCGTGCGCATGAGAGCCCAATGCGCATGATCACGCATACGCATGACTCACGCGTACGCATGATGTGCTATTCTCACCACGCGTGCGCGTGGCCCATGCACACGCGTGACCCCTGTTTGCTGCAAAACTGGATTTTTGGCATTTTAAATCAGATTTTCACTTCTATACCTCTATTTTCTCCCTTTTAGACTTAAGGTATAGTACTAAGTCCAGTAGCTAGTTGAAGCTAGGAAAATAAGATAACTTGGGGGTGAAGTAAGAGGTAAAATGATGAGTTATATGAAGGGGATGAGAATGTTAAATGAAGTTTAATGCCATGGCTTGATAAATGATTATAAATTGATTTATGAAAATGAAATGGCTTATGAATAATGATATCTGAGATACGAATTTTCCTGGGTAAGAACCGTGGCTTGCCACCACGTGTTCCAAGTCGAAACTCGATACTCTGTTGACCCTACGTCGTAAGGGTGACCGGGCACGTATAAATTTCCGGGTATGGATAGCCCCAATTGAGTGAATTTAATGATGAATGAATGTGAAATCTATGCATAGACTAATGGGGATGCGCGATGGGGGACAGTCTAAGGTTTTCGGACTTATCGGGTTGGCTGGATAATCGACAAATGAGCCTCATCAGCTATAGGACAGGCATGCATCATGTGAATTTGTTTGTTTTGATTGTTATGTATTTCCTGGGTTTGCCTAATTGAATATATACCTCCTGTTACCTGTTATACTTGCTACTTACACTATCTGCTTATTACTTGTGCGTGAACTTGTTTGGTTGCTTGTCTCTGCTGAATTATGGAAGACGGAGGGATGGAGGAAAGGGTGAAATGGTTTGGTGTTATATTAGGTTTAAAATTGAGTGAGTTTAGGCAGGTTTAGATTACCTACCCCTATTTATGACTTCTGTTTAGTAATTAAGTTTTACAATTGTACGACGGAGTTCTAGGATTACCTCTGGCATTCCCAAGACCTTATTTATTATACGCATGGCACCTTTACCATGTTGAGAACCTTCAGTTCTCATCCCATACTGTGTTGTTGTTTTCAGATGCAAGTCGAGAGGCTCCTCACTAGGCATTTGGATCTTGAAGCGGAGTAGTCCCTGGGTTATTTTGGGCTTTATGATTGTATATATATATATATGTACCTATGTACTTAGCTTGCTCTCCAAGAAACTTGTTTATTTTGTTCCTCATAGAGGTTAAGGGAGAGTTAGGACCTTATTTTGAGTTTTGAGTATTTTGGGATATCTGTATATGTATGTATATATATTCTCCAGCCAGCCTTGGCTTCGCAGGCTGAGTCAGGAGCTAGTTATGTTGTTTCTTTGGCTTTCTTTTACTCTCTTTATTATCTTTATCATTTCCTATTAGGTTTCTTAGCACGCAAGTACTCCTACTCCTTGAGTGTTGCACTTTTTATTTTGCGATTTTGTTTTACCCGTTTTTCAAGGCTCCTAATATATTATCTTTTTCCACTATTATGTATACATGTTACTGTTTAGAGGTCTGTAGCACCACATTATTTCTGTTTTACGACTTAAGCGTAAAACTCTATGTAATAGGGTGTTACACTAACAAAATCAAAAATAAAATAAAAACAAAATAGTATATTTATATAAAAATTAATTAATAAATCAGTTATTATATATTTATGTATGTATACCTATATTTTTATATATTATTTAATATATATTTTATATTTTAATGTATATTTTATACAAATTAAATGACTAATTTAATAACCGACATGTATGTGTCTAGTAGATATAGCATTGTTGAATAATTTACGGCAGATGGTGACAGCGTGGATGAAGAGTGAAGTATTATTTAGTTGAAAAAATGGTACACAGGAATATTGAAGTGCAAGAAGATGCATGTATATATATGGAAGCACATGGCGGTAGTGAGTGAAGAATTGCACATGGATTGCAAAGAGGAATGACTACTAATTACTTCTTGCATTGCTGTTTCTGAAGACTGCAAAGAATATAAATTCAGATTTCACAAGCACCTACTTCTTCTCTAAATGCCTCTCACTCATTTACGCACAAATTTCTCATTGTTCTTTCCCTTTTACTATTCATTATTTAACCTTCTTCTGCATTATATTCTAGTAGTTAATGTTATTTTTTATGAAAAAATACTCATAAAATTTGAGGATAATTTAAAAATAATAAATAATAAGAGAGTGACAAAACTGTCAACTCCCAGTTATATTCTAGAATCATTTTAATTCTTATCAATTTATAAAGATATACTTCCCAATTTTAAGAATATATATTTACAAAACTACTTACAAATTGTTACTTATCAAAAGTATACTTTCTTTTTTACCTATACCTATCAAGTGTATTTTAATTTTATTTTATTTTAAAAATATTAGGTGATCAAGCTTTTTTGCATTTTCTTTCTTGCCTTATATTTAAACTAATTCTTCACTTTTTTACAATAAAATATTACCCTTAGCATTTCCATTTAATATAACTATGACGTACTTATTTTGAAAAATAAAAAAATTTTCACATAAAAAGTAAAATACAAAGACATATTATTTACTACAACGTATAGCACCTTTAATTGGCATCTTACCATATTATTATATAAGATTTTCATATATATAAAGTGGGGATTCATTTTCCATAACCATACTCATTATTATTCATCTTTCTCTCCCTCCCTAAGAAGCTAGAGAATCTTTGCAGGTTTTGAAATTTATATATTTTTGTTCCTTTCTCTTCCGAAAGAAGAGGTACCATATATTAATGCCGGAACAGCTCCACTTTGGCCACATGCCAATTCATAAGCTAAGGGGGAACATCATGTACGGTTTCTTTTATTTTATATACTCCACCACCACCACCATTACCACCATTCTTTTTCTTCTCTCTCACTCATTGCATTATTGCTTTCCTGATTTGGCTATGCACAGTTTAACCATCTTCAGTCACTTCTTTCGAATAATTCGAAACGGTGCTCTGTCCCTCCACCCTTTTTCTTTTCATCATCTACGTACGTTACATGTTCATGTGTATATTTCTCTGTAATTATTCGCACAAAGTTGTCTTTTATGTAAAAATAATACTTAAAAGTTGTCGAATAATTTAGTTAAATATATCAAATTATTATATTTGTCGTGATAACGTATTTTATACAAATATTTAATTATACGTTATTACGTCAATAAGAATAACTCTGGTTTTTTAATCGCATTCAATGGTTAGAATATTCAGATTAAATGGAATGAAAAGATTTAATTGAATTAAAGCGTATGATATGTTGGTATGAATGTGTTAGTAAAAAATAATTGAATTTGAAGAAGGAAGTCATTCGAATGGTTAAGTGAATTTTCGAGAGAAGTTGGCGTTGAAGGAGACATGTTTGGGGATATTAAGTGAGAGCTCGATTAACACAGCAAATTGAGGAGTTATTTGACAGAAAAGATCGAAGACTTTAAAATCGAAGGTCATTCTGCAACTGTCACATAATCAGGAAAAAGAGCGAGAACGATTACCCATGTTTTCGCACCCGTGGAAGTTTCATTTCAAATTGATCGGTTAAGGAAATGACTATAAATACTAGAAGGCTCGAAGATATAAGGGTTGAAACTTTGCTTCAGAAATTACTCATGTACACTCACATCCCAGGAACTTCTTGAGTCTGCTTCGAGTTAATTTTTTGAAGAGTTCTTTCCACGTGTCTTTATTTTCCATTTATCTTTCCTGCAAACTTTACTTTTTATGCAAATTTATCTTTCATGCCTCTCACTCATTTACCCACAAATTTCCTTGTCAAAATTTACCGCTTTGTTTAAATTCAATGCAAACTATTTCGATTTCAATCAATTTTACTTTCAAAATCTTTATTTTACACCTTTTCAGTCTTTTTCTTTAAATTTCGTCTAATTCAAAGATCTTTGATGCACTTATAGAAAAATTGGTACCAGCAAAAGAAGAGTAGGTTTCGCTCCCAAACCATTAGAATCGAACCACCATCGATTTGTTAAAAATCGACAAAACAGAATGTATGAACAGTGGATACATTATTATTCTTGCCGTTTAGTTACTATTGGCGTGTCACCATAGTTTTCAAGCGATTCCTTGTCCTAATGTGAGAACTTCATCATTCTGCATGTTTATTCATGCGTCACATCAAACATAACATCCACACCAAACTCATAAAATCCCAGCTATCAATTTTGTTACAGCTAGCTATCTCTATAATATATAGTGTCACCATTTATTCAAAGACTATGTGTGAAAACTTATTATGTTACAAAAGAAAAGAGGCTCCACCTGAGAGTAATTGATATGATTTTGAACGTGAAAAAGTAACAAAATTCATACGAATTAAACTATATGATATAGAAATTTTTTTAGATATTTCAAAAATATCGATGTTTTAGTGATTTTATTCGTTAATCTTAATTATAAAATTTATATATAATTGAGATTAACGACTAAAAATATTAAAACACTAGTATTCCTAAAATACCCAAAACTCTTCTTATAATATATTACCAGGTTTATATGCAATGCAATTAATAAAGAAGGTATTATTTTATTGATGTGAAGCATTTGACTGCAATAATAAGTGAAAGTGAGAAGGTTAATGTTTATATGTATGGACAAGTACGGTGAATAATTGAAGATGAAAGGTGAGATAGAAAAGGATGGATCATATAGAAGAAGAGATTATTGTATCGAAATTCAAAAGGAAAAAACACACAACATGTGTGAGGGTGGGCATGAAATTTGGCTTTTGCAATCTTTACTTTGCTCAAGTTTCTGGAAAAAAGGTGATGATAAGAGAATAAAAAAGGACAAGTAGTGGTCCTATGACCCAAAAATAGAGCAACATCTTATTGGAACTATTTGCCACAATGCACACTAGTGCCAATATTTATATATATATAAAAATTACATAAGGTATGTTACGAAAATCAAATCGGTTATTAATTAGTATTACTGTACTGATAAAATTAAAGATTTAAAGATTTAAAGATTTAATTTAGATTTAATTAGAATTAAATCGAATATGATAAAATAATTTTTATGTATAAACTGATCATAATTATCTTTGCTTTGAACTTGTGAAAGTATGTTTAGTTCAATGTTGTTTTGTATTTTTCATCAATTAGGAACATGTAATTTTCTATAATTTAAAGGAAGTTATGCGTTATTAGGAATATCTTGTAAGGACAAAATATTTAAGTGTGTTTTTTTTCTTATTTTAGTGAACCTTTCTTAATGTTGTGGGAATTGTTTCATATATTTCTTAGGAAAGAATTTTGAGTCTATATATCACTTCCTAAATTGAAAAGCCTCCCATGCATTTCTTTAATCTTTTGCAAATTTATAATATGTTATTAATAGTTGTTCTCTAACAGTTAGCTGTTAATATCATGTCCAGAAATAATTTAGTGTCAATAATTTTATTTTAGTTTTTAATTTTGGTCTAATCACTACAAAAAAGTCGTCGAATACCACTAGATTTACCGTCAGATTTTCTAGATAAATCGGACAATAACAAATTTCCTGGCAAATTTAGCGGCAGAAAAAATACGATGATATAAACTTCAATGAAAAATATTTACCGACGGATTTTTGTAGTCCGTCGGAATTTGCGACGGATAATTGGGGGTGGGGTGACGCAATATGGTCCGACGGTAACTTCCACGCCCTTTTATTGCCGGAATAATCAGACGGAAAAGTTTTTTAGAGATTTTTTAAAAAAAAGTTAGCGGCGGTAAATTCCGACGGTAAATCTAACGGAAGTTATTTTTTATGTTTTTTAAAATAATCTTTTACCGTTCACTTACAATGTAACTTGATGTCAAACATAGTCAAAACATGCTTTAAACCTGAAGTGAAATATCAAACAACCAACATAAAAATCGAGAATGATATATGGTAATTGATATATCTAACACAATGTTAATTACATGATGTTCTTCTCAATGTTTGCTAAAGAAGTATACATAACATAGAACTATATTTACATTAACCCTATTCAGATTCATCATCTTTTTCCTCTAGTTCACCATCCTCCTCTTCCGAGATAGTTTCCTGATCATCAAACTTGTCTTCTCCTCTTCTTCGTCCACATCAACTCCATCTCCTTCTTTAAAATTGTCGTCCTGTTGTGGTAATGTGTCGTCCTGTAATCCAAGCTCGATGATATCATCGTCATTAACAACAGAGCTTAGGATAATCGGCTCATCGGTATTAACCACTGGTTTCGACGGAGTTGGGTCATCAATCTGGTAAGATTCCTGACCCGTCTGTCCTATCATCCGACTTGGTGCGGACTCTAGGCTTAGTCTTAACCACGACCACCCAACTAGACCTGCATGAACCCGAATAAGATAAATAGTATACATGTTGTGCATTTTGAGGTAGAATAAAAGGATCGTAATGCCTATATTTCCTAGTTAAGTTAACTTTGGTGATATCGTAGTCCTTGTGCTTTCGTGTTCCTTGTCGCAAGCTAGCATCATACCATTCACATTTAAACACGACCACCTTGTACGTAGTACGACAGAAATATTCTAATTCAATAACGTTGTGCAGCACACCAAACCAATCAAAATGACCACCACCTGAATCCTCACAAACTCAAACTCTGGTGTTATCTGTTTTCTTCCCTATCGACCATTGTAAGGTATGGAATTAACCTATATCTATTAACATTGTACATCGGGTAGCTAGTGGCCTTATTCATTGGGTCCCAACTAAGTACAACTAATTCCGGATCTGTAGTGTTAGACAGATGGATGCTGACATATTCTCTGAACCAACGTGAAAAGTTGTTTGATAAGGTATCGGGATTTGCCTCTTGAAATAACCTATATGATATAATAGGATAAAGAAGTCTTGATTATATTAAGAAGTTAGAATGTTAATGATTGCAATATTTACGAGGACTTAATAAACTCACGTAAGGAACGGTGAAATCTGGTCACAGTTAAGCAACACATGCAGATGTGCGACATCGATCTCCTTCTGCTCTAACCAGTAGTCACTGTCGGCACCCATTACAGCTCTTTTCAGATTAAAGATTGGGTATGTTGTTTCACCCAACAATGATTTTCCCCTCTCATCGTTCCTTGCAACCCTTGTTTTATGTGACTCAACTTGAGGTTGAAAATAGAATGAGTAAAATGCGGATGTTTTCTTAAAAAATTATTAAAGTTTTTACAAAATTCGGCAGAAAATACCCTACAATTAGAATCTTCTGTAAACCAAACAAGTTTTAAAATAAAATCGCACAAAATTTCGGCAGAACTTCCGCTTAACTTAGAGACATCCATCAAATAAATATAACAATTTTCACAAAGAAAACAACTGCAAGCATATATTAGAACAAATACAAATTCAATAACATATCAAATCCTAACCGTTCTAGTGCGCAACTTCTTATAACTCCACAATTTTCCAACAAACAACGGTTTCGAAAAGGCGCCTCTACGCGACCTTCTCCCACTTCCATCCTAAAACACTATCCTAGAAAAAGTAAGTCGAATATAAAACTTAAATAATTGATTATAGTTAGAGCGAGATAGAAAACCTACTTGAAACACAGATGCACAGAATACAGAAGAAGCGAAATCCAATTAATGTCACAAAAATAGCATCGTCCTAATATTTTTTTTTATTAAACTCACAAGGTGAAACTAATTAATTTTACAAACTGCACAAAGTCAAACACTGTTAATCTCACCCTACTTAATCTACATTAACTTAATTATAAATTCTATTTACGTTAAATTAACATAAGATATCCTAAAACAAACTGCATTACCCTATTTTAATCAATAATTTCATAATAAAATACATAACAAAATCCTATACTCACAAAAAAATAAGACAACTAAAAATCACAAACCAAATCTTAACCACAAAATCCGTTACCATAATTTAATCAACAATTTGGTAAAATATCTAACAAAATTCTAAAGTCACAAAAAATCTAAAAAACAGTCAAAAAATTATACAAAATCTTAATCACAAATTTCATTATACTAACTTAATCAATAATTTCATAAATTATTTAACAAAAAACCCTAAACTCACGTAAAAATCTTAATAAAATAAAAAAAATTATGCCAAACTTATCTTTGATGGTGGTTGCAGGATGCTGGAGCAGTAGTGGTTCCAGTAGTGACGGCGACATCGACGACAGTGGCCACCAAGAACAGCGGTGGCGTTCCCAACCTCTCTAGCAGTGACCGACAGTTCCAGCGGTCGCACCAGAGGCTCCGACAGTGACGGCGACGCCAGTAGCACCTCCTTTGACGGCGGAGCACGGGAACAGGGAGAGAGAGAGAGAGAGAGAGGGCGACATCGACGGCAGTGGCCACCAAGAACAGCGGCGGCGTTCCCAACCTCTCTAGCAGTGACCGACAGTTCCAGTGGTCGCACCAGAGGCTCCGGCAGTGACGGCGACGCCAGCAACACCTCCTTTGACAGCGGAGCACGGGAACAGAGAGAGAGAGAGAGAGAGTAAACTCATTGAAGTGAGAGAGGAAGGGTTCGCGTTTGAATTTTAAACTTGTTTAGAATCCGACGGTAAATGTGTGAAATGCAACATTTTATTAAATCGATTTACCGTCGGATTTATCTAATGGAAATTCGTCAATATATGTGACACCAATATCGTCGTATTTCGTGCTACTATTTTTCGTCGAATTTAGCGTTGAAATGTACATTCTAACGGTAAGTATTTTTAGAAAATCTAAGCTATCTTTGATCCGATGTGAATTTTGTCGATAAATCCACGCTAAATTCGACGGGTAATTTGACGATACTCAACTCGTAATAAATAGTAATACTATTACTACATGTTTATTGAGTGCATATATAATATGCCACATCACTATGATAAGAAACACTTTCTGTCTTTCTTTCATTGTAATTATTAGGGTTTTGATAATCTGTACTCTAAAAGTATAGGACACATATTAAGAATATTATAAAAAAAAATATTTTTATTAAAAAAATATTTTTTTATATTTCCAATATATTAAATATATAAAAAAAATTTAAAATTTTATTATTATATTTTTAAAATAGAAATTTAGGATATAAGTTAGGTAAATGCTAATTATTATAACTAAATATTGATGTTACAAATTCTACTTCTTTTTAACATGATAAAAAAATACATAAATTATATTTTTAACATATTTCTTTATTTAAGAGTCTTTTTTATTTATCTTGTATCGAAAATTTTTTTCGATGACCAACAAAAATCAAATTCTAATTTTTTTAATCACAAAATATTATAAAATTATTTACTTTAAAAATTTAAACTAATAAAAATAGCAATATAAATAGTTAGATCAGTAACACATGCAACACTAACTAATTTAGCAAATATGAAAGTTATATTTTGTTAGGGAAGTTAAGGGCGTGTTTGGCGCACAAACAGAGAGAGTAAGATTATAATCATGTGTGTGCGTGACTGACATTTCCAACACTGTATATGATACCTTTATTAATCCCTAACTTACACACACGATACATTCACTGACAACAAACTCTGGGAGCTGAAGACCCTAATTAAGGGTACTAAAGGCACACACATAAATGCAAATTCACCAAATGAAATCAATAGTAGCATAGCAAAACGTTGGTATGGTCACGGAATGGAATAATAAAAAGCCATTATTATTATTAGCATAGGTATAGATACATTCATATATATGCATTGTGCATAGTGTAGAACACTGTGAGATAATAAAAAGGGGCCACTGGACCCTTCACAGGGCTCAGAGATTGGGGCAGTGCCATGAATGAAGTTTAATTAGCTAGTGGACCGAGCAAAAGGGGAAAAAAACTTGTGGGGACACTTGGACCCTAACATGGGGTACAAGGACTTTTGGTCAATCCATAACAACCTACACATAAATATATTAGCTTAGTCATATTTTAATTATTTTAAATTTTATAATTTTTATTGTGAAAAATATTATTATATATTTCGATTTTTTTATTAAAAGGTAATTAAAATATTATTTTATTAATTTATTCATGCTTGATCGAATTCCATATATATTACTAACTAATGAATTATTTGTTTAATTGGTATATGATTTAAGGTCACTCATATTAATATTAGTAATTAAAAGAATATCAAAAGTTTTAATCTATCTTTTTAATTTTATCTTCTTAATTTTTAAATAAAATTTTTATTTTTGATATTTTTAAACTAATATTTGAAATTTTACTTATTTAAAAATTATAAAAATAATTAGAAATAAGGATGAATTAAGATTCTTAATTATTATTCTAATAATTAAGACTCTTACATTAATAATTAAACCAGTTGTTGTATGTTTTTGTATATTTAATAATATTATTTTATATATAGATAGTTATTTCTTAGTGTCTATGTAACATATAGTTGATTAGCTTTTTGAGCTTTATTTTTTTTTGAAAAAAAAAGTATATATAGTCATCATACCATGCATGGTGTTTTTATTAAGATAGGACCACTCTAAGCTATTATAAATATAGTATAAACTAACGTTTTACAAAAGCAGTATGAAATTAATCTGAACTAGTAAGAGCTTAGAGAATTACTCACGGTTAATTAGATCGAAAAAAAGATTACTGTCCATATTCGTATTCTTAAACACTCTCGCACTAATAACTATGATTTTTGTAGATTTATGTTGTCATGTGTGAGAGTGTGTGACATGCATCAAAATTTAAGTTAGCATATAGTATAAAGTTTGTTATTTAATTAACAAGTTAGAAGGCCAAGGAATTGGGGAGGGTGTGACTTTGTATTTTGTTTGACCAAGATAAACTTTGGAGACTGTGATATGCTATGCAAGTTAACATTTTTCTCCATTGCCATCATAATATAACCCTACTTTTTCCTCCAGTATTTACAAGTATCGCCTATAGTTTAGCATAATATTTTTTTATTTTTCCCTTTAATTTCGGTTACCTAAGATTCCTTGTTCCCTTCACCCATCATTTTGAGCAAATACACGTTTTTGTGTTCCCTCTTTTATGGGGTAAACTCATTGGGGTCGTAGCTTCAATTCTAAGCGACTTCAAAATATAATGATAATAATTACAGACAACTAATTTGAATTAATCGAATCATCAACTCATTCATTAATTTAAGTAAGTATTGAAGGTTTAAATTTTATCTTTATATGTAATTATTTATTAATTAATAATAAATTTTAAATAAAACTTATTAGATATATATGCAGCAGATTAATCACTAGTTTACCAAATTAAAAAAATATGTAAAAAAAAAAAAAACATAGGCTTATAAACTAGAAATATTCATACATCAATGAGAAAGTTACTTGGTGTCTAACACTCCTCTACATCAATATATATAAGTTAACCTAATATTTTCACCACTCAATAAATTATTCAAAATTCTTTTTTGTAAAATTAAATGTTTTATTATTTTTAATCAATTTGAGTTAATTAAATAGTTAGTTTTTACTTGTCTCCATAAATAAATTTTGGAGATTTAAATTTATTTTATATATATAATAATTCATTAGTCAACGACAAACTTATAAATAAAGAGTCTAGGACAAATTAATCATTTATCTCTCTAGTAATTAAAATTTTTAGAAAGATCAAAATAGTTCATTAAATACATAGTTGGAGTTGGAGAATTTTCGCCACAAAATCAACATGTCAAACCTAAGAGTATCCCTCCTCAATATATGTTACTAATTACTGCTCCTTTTAATCTTGGCCATTAACTTAATCCTTTTTTTTTTTTCTCATATATGATGAGTAAAGGGAATCCTCTAATTATGTGTATAGTATTTACGTTGTATGCTACTTACTACAAACAAGCAATGTCGTCCAATGAAAACTACAAAACAACATGAGATCTTAAAAGCAATGTGAGAAATCATTAATGAATGTCTCATGTCCCTATCTCAAGGAATAATACATTTGACCCACTTCTTATTACTCGACCATAATATACTAAAATGCCATCCACATGGGTCATATTCAACACCCCAACCACTTTGTTCCTTTGGTTAATTATTATTTATCATCATCATCATTACACACTTGATCTTTGAGCTTAATTTAGTTGCAAGATTATTGTCAACAGTAGTCACAATTATGGATACAAAATTGAATTTTGCATTTAATTTCAAACACACATGTATTTGGAGTTAAACTCCAAATGGTCTCTGAAATTGACGTCGTGAATCAAAATTATTTTTGAGATTTTAATTATACTAATTATATTTTGAAATTGACAAAAATGTACCATATTAATTTCTGTGCATCATATTAGTTTCTGATTCATTTTTTGTTAATAGCGTGATGACACAATTTGATGATGTAAACTATTAATTATATGTGTCACTTCATGGTTTAACCATATGTAATGATATGATGATGTGTTGACCAATGATATATGGCATGCTGACGTAGACAATTAGCCATGTGTCACAATGTTATTAGATCATGTGTCAGTTTGTGCCACGTGTTACAACAGTATTCGTCCACGTGTCATCTATTATATCATCATTGTAAATACACTAAATTAGCCCCTCAGTTTGCATTAAGTGACTTATTTTAGTCCCTAAAATTGAATGTCGTACACTAATAAATTAGTCCATTCACTAATTTTTTCTTTTTCTTTTTATAAATTCAAAATTTTCAATATCTTTAAATGCATTAATTTTAATTCTATTTTTTCACATGTTATTTAAATACAATTACTTTTATAAGATGTTTTCTCTTGCAGGTACCCCCAACCACCGTCTTTGAAGCTTACGTGAAGGCATGTCAAGCACCCTCACTACCATATCTAATTTAACCTCTTTCCTTTAGGCTAGACGAAAGAGGTCGGAGATGGTAGTGAGAATACTTGAAGTGCTTTCAGTCTAGCTCATTTATACACAACCGAAAACGTGTATTTTATAAGAATCGAAAAAAAAAACGTGTATTTTAATTCTTGATTTCTTGTTAAAAATACATATCTTTAGATGAAAAATATATCTAATCAATCATATAATTCTTTTTTTATAATAACATACTTATATATTATAAAATTTATCAATGCTAAACTATTATAGAAAAAAATTATATAATTAAAATTAAAATCTTAAAATTTTTTATAAAAGTACTTATATTTAAATGATATGTGAAAAAATAGAATTAAATTAGTGCATTCAAAAATATTGAGAATTTTGAATTTTTTAAAAAAATGAGAAAACATTGATGAAGAGGCTAATTTGGTTCAAGACTAAAATAGTCACTTAATGCAAAGTGAGGGACTAATTTGATGCATGTATAATGATGACATAATGAATGATATATGGACGAATACTATTGCGACACGTGACACAAACTGACATGTGACCAAATAGCATGATGACACATAGCACAACCATCCACGTCAGTATGCCACGTGTCACTGGTTAATACATCATCATATTATTACACGTAGCCAAATTATGGAGTGACACATTTTGTTAATAGTCTACGTTATCAAGCCATGTCATCACGTCGTAAATAAAAAATAGATCAGAGACTTACGTGATGTACTTTTTTGTCAATCTCAAAAACATAATTGATACAATTAAAATCGCAAAAATAATTTTAATTTGGCCCACAACGCCAATTTTAGAGACCATTTTAAGATTTAATTTTAAGTACTAATACTACCGTGAGTCCAGGAGTATTAGATAGAAAATAGACCTTACTTGTTTTATGTTTGGAGTTATTATTATTATTATTATTATTATTATTATTATTATTATTATTAGGATAACATCTAAATTAATCTCTTGAAATTTCATATAAAATATCTTAATTTTTAACAAATTTTTATGTTTTAGAAATTTTTAAGAATTATTTTCGTTAAACAAATTGGTCCATCCATTATTTTAAAAAGAGAATAATTTATTTTATAATAATATTTTTAAGATTTAATTATTTTATAATAAATTTATTAAAATTTTATTTAATTAACACATATTAAAAACCTGACTGATATAAACAGAAAAATTAATCTGTCTAACAAAAATAATTTTCAAAAATTTTTAGAAAATAAAAGTTTGTTGAAAATTAAAATACTTGATTTAAAATTCAGTAATTTATATTATTGTTATTATCTATCATTATTGAAGTGAGGCGAAATGGCAAAGTGTTTCCAATTTGATAGGGTATTAATATAAGTAGTAATCTGCAATGGTGAGTGTGAAACATGGAGGCAGAAAATTGGGAGTTTTGGGAATGCACACGAGCAAGTGAAAACACTCATGACTCCTCATGACTCATCAACCACACTCACATGGCGTACACAAAAAGCACAAGGCCCCTTTAGTCCTCCATTTGTACGGACGTGGCCATAACTGCAACACTAAATGTTAAATATCTTTTTTTTTAATTATTTTTTTTAATTTCTCAATAATAATATGTATTATATTATTACTCTAGTGCTCAATCGCACTGTGCATTATTATCACGTCGTTAAAAACTAATTAAATATGGCATTGATAATTGATTAGTTCTTAAATAAAAAGAAGGTAAAATATATTTTTTTATCTTTAATGTTTGTGATTTTTTTTAAAATATTTCTAATGTTTAATTGTATTTAATTTTGTCTTTAATATTTTTGGTTTGTATTAAAATTATTTTTGTATGTTAATTCCATTTGAAATGTTAGGGCCAAAATTGAAAACGTTAATGACAAAATTGAATAAATAAAAAATCTTAAAAATAAAATTGAATAAAATTAAACGTTAGGACTATTTTTAAAAATAATTACAAATCTTAAAGACAAAATACATACTTTACTCTAAAAAAATATATATATATGATCAAAAAGATCTTAAGTGGTGTAATTAAAAAATAAATATAAAATAATTATTTATATTATTTAATATGTAATATTTTAGGTCAAATTAATTAAATCGTTATAATTAAAAAATAATCAGCTTGTACTTATAATTATAAAATTCAAAATATTATTTTGACTTATAAACTATTTTTTATTTTAAAAATGATTAATTTCAATTATAATTTATTTTTCGATTTTTACCCAAGCATCATTGTTTTCGAGAAAAAGACCTTTTCGTACAGTATGTTATTGTAATAATGCATTCATGCACTAACTTTGCTGTTCCCAAACTTTTATACTCCTCCAAAAGTGGGCCATGGTGACGTCATCAGGCCCATGAGTTAGATCTTTCTGGGCCGTGGACCTGTCAGGTCCAATAAGGAAAGCCCACTTTCCACCTTATGCAACCTTTTTATGTCCTTATAAGCCTCTTCATTCCCCTGATTTCCCTATAACCTTACCGTAACCATAACCTCTCTCATATTCTCTCTCTCTCTCTCTCTCTCTAGCTTCTTTTTCTTTCCCTCTCTTGACATAGGAGGAGGGAGAACCAAACGGGGTCTCAAAGATGAAACCAAAAGATGAGTTTATTAAAGGTAAATAATGTTAAAGAATTCTATAATAATAACAATATCTTTATTATGGTATATATATATATATATATATGTTGAACCTTTTTTTTAAATAAATGTGTGTAATTCATGTTAAAAGCTTAAAAGGCGTATCTTTATACTAGCTTTTTTCAGTATGATGATCATTATTACTGTGAACTGAAGCTACTATTTACTTTATAGCATAATAGAAGAAGATATATTCTCTTAGCTTGTGATTTTATTTTGTTCTCTCATTTTGCTTTTTATCTAAATCTAAAGCTGGCTAACTTAGCTTCTGTTCCTGCCATTATTCTTCTTCATTCTCTGATGATGCAGGTCCCTACAAGGGTTTTTTCATGCATGTGAAGGCCTCCATGGTCAACCCCTTGAGAATTGTTGTTGAAAGCTGTGACCAAAAGGAAGCCATGAGTAGTGGCTCTGAAATGCTGGCAGCTACGGCAGCAGCGGCCGCAGACACTTCACTCTAATAATCGGGTGCTATCCTACCTGAGCTTTTTAAAAGTATACATTTTTTGTTGTTTAATTTCTACCACCATACCCCTTCCTCTTATGTTTTCTTTGTTTCTCCTCAGCGTCTTCTTGACCTTGTAAGACCTTTTCTTGACCTTGTAAGACCTCCCGCCTTGTTCGCTATCTTTGTTTCGTCTTCCTGGACAGACACTATATCAGAATCTAGTGATATAGAGTCTCGTCTTGGCCCTTCCTCGTTACCGCCCAACTCATCCTCTCCTTCCTTGTCTATCCCTCCTGAGCTATTCCAATTCTCGCCAAGCGCATGCAACATACAGCTTTGGTGCTTGAAGTTGAAGACACAATTAATCGAGTTGAATTGAAACGTGGTCCTTATTATTAACTAAGGGTATAGTAGTAAATAAAGAAAAGAAAAGTGGAAAGGGCATTATTGTGGCAATGAATTAGGCTTTTGTATGATTGTGGGCAGAATATTTATGCTGTGGTTGTTGCAGGGGATCAGTTTCAATTCGTTGTTGTTTTATGTGTTGTTTGGCTGAGAAAGTGAGTGTGTGTGTGTGTATGTAAATATTATTATTCTTTTAGATCTAAGCTTAGAGTCTGCCCCTCGTGACTGCTCTCCAATGTACAAATATCCACTGTATTATTGGACTTATCTCTCTGTCTCTCTCTTTCTTTTCCAATTTCTCTAAATAATAATAATATCCACTGCTCATATGTATACTCAAATATAAATTAACTAATAATCTCGATAATTCCCTGATGTTTCCCTATCAAGTTGATTTGTTGTGTTTTCTTCTTTTATACAAGACAAGTAAGATAAATGTGATGAGCAAACTCAATTTGGCACTATACATGTGCCCTAACCCCCATTCCCTGCCATCCAATGTTACATTTTATTATTGCTCCAATTAAATCAAAACCCTAAATTTCATCATTTCCCTATTCCTCCCTTTCACCCATTTCCTTTCATGTAGCAGGCCAAGGACAATCATATTCGGATACAATACAACCTCATCAGCCCATAGGGGAATATTACTCCTTCATTCTTTCTTTGGGCAGCGACAGTGACCTATTTCCCCCATTTTCAACCATATTAATTAATCATCGTGTTATTGAAAACTAATTAATTGCACTTATTAATATTAAATACATAATTAATGGAATGAGAATCATAGATTCTTTTATTTTAGTACACACAGTAAATATGAAAAATTATATATATTCTCTTTCAATTATAAATTAGTTATTATATATGGATGAGATTCTGCTATATTGTAGATTGCGAATTTGTCGGCATCAAAAGTTAAAATAAAATATATTAAAAAATTTGAGAAGCGAATAATAATATTAATAATAAGGTGAAAAAAATAAAATAAGTTTTACTGTGTTTATAAATAAACCATTATATATGATGAATTTGAGACTGCCTAACAGATTGTTGCTATCAATCATCTATATATGGCAGCCCTACCCTATTAAGATGACAAGTGTAGACAGTGATCTTTCTTTGTATTTATGCTTTACCGCATGATATTCCTAAGTGGGATGCATATGATGGATTTAGTGTATCAATTCTCATTTTGGTTTCTCATCTTTCACCCTTTATTTTTTATTTTTATTTTTGGAATTGATAATCTAATTCATTGCAATTTAAGTTCGTTTCGTATTTATAATAAACAAGATTTGTAGGGTTTAGACCTTAGAATTAGAAGTAACGTGGATAAATAGTATATGCTAATAATAGAAAAGATTTGACACTATGTGCTTTAATTTGATTTGAAAAATGAATTTGTCTGTTGCTTATAGTAACTCACTAGAGCTCTCTATCCCATACATTTTACCACATAATTTTAGGAACAAATTTCTAATGATGAAACATTTCTATTGTATTCACGCTAAAAAAAAAAAATAGTAAATTATTGATAGATTTATTGACAGATTTTAATTTTTTACCGACAGATTTTTTTTATTATTAACGGATTTATCAATGAATTTTGTTCGTCAGTAAAAATCTCATCGATAATGATTTATTGACGGATTTTGATTTTTGTCGGTAATTTATAGACGAATTTTTATTTCTTTAATAATTGCCTTATAGATTTAGCCAAAATCATTAGAATTCTGACAAATTTTCCGTCGCTAATTAACATTGTCATCTCATTTATATAAACATAAACTAGTATAGCAAAAATAGATTGTGTATTGATAAATTATTGTATTTCACTTTGGAGAGGTAAATATAGGGTTCAATAAGGGCTATTTTTAATATATATCATTCAGAATAATATATAGTATAGGGATAAGATAGAAATTCTCCAGGATCCAGCAAATGAAATATGTAATGTGTGGCACATATGAAGTATGAGAGAATAATTGTGAGGCCTGCATGCAGTTATACGGAACTGTCAAAAGGTAAAATAATTATAGTAACATGAAGTTAAAAAAAATGCTACTAAAGGTATAAGCAATACAACTGGTTTACATTTTTTAAGTATCACAAAAGGGGTCAGAGATATGTGACTACTACTTCTTGCACAAAATGATGATGTCTCCGAATGGGACATTCAAAAGTTAAATGCCTTTCTCTTGTGTATATAATTGCATGTACATCAATTAGTATATGCATTCAGTAAAAAAAAAAAAAAGTATATGCATTTTTAAAAATATAATGTATGCTTGCTACTTCTAAAATCTAAAGATATGTTTAATTTGTATTTTTATTTTTTAATTTTATAATTTTGTGAAAAAAATAGAAGATGAAAATAAAAAATAAAATTTTATTGTTTATATTGTTTTTTTTTCTTTTACAAAATTTAAAAAAACAAAAAATATTAAAAATAAAGACAAAAAATAAAAATACAAACTAAATACACACTAAGAGAATGTTTGATTTGTATTTTTAATAATTTTTTATTTTTAATGTTTGATTTGTATTTTTAATAATTTTTTATTTTTAAAATTTTGTAAAGAAAAAATAAAAATACTAAATCATGCTTTTTATTTTTACCTTTTATTTTTTTCTTTTTTTCTCTAAAATTTAAAAATACTAAAAAAAAATTAAAAAATGGAAACACAAAAACACCCTAATATTTTTAATTAATGGTAGGTTCCATAAATTTAAACCTTTTCTCAACATGATATATATCTAATATTTAAAAGTGGGTTCAAATATCAAGATTGATGTATTTACATATAACCCTAACCCCACATGAGGGGGAAGAGAAAGAAAAGGGGGGGGGGGGGGTTCACCTTTTAACATTTTGTTTTTATTTTTAAAATTTATATATTTAATTAGTAGTTCGTGCATGGTAATATGGGGGGTGACAACAAAAAGGGCGAGGCTTGAAATTTAGGTATAGAGTGAGCATATATATACCTCACATATTCCTTTTGAGGTCTTTTTTCATTTGGTACTACCAGCATTGGCCCCATCTTGGTCAAACCTTTTTCCACCTTTAGGTTACATAAGAACATGGCTCTTTCATTAGGTTTTACTTTTGTTTATTATCATTCCATTCAATGCCCTTTCAAAAGTAAGGAAATAACCTCTCAATAATTCCCTCATGGGAAGGGGCAAATTAATTAATAATGATTTTTCTAAGTAGTAGAATTATTTTAAACACTAAGAATTGACTTGAATCATGAAAGATATGAAGTCTTAAATTTAATTAATTCTATCTATATAGTACTTACTCATGTTCTAAAAAGTTTAATTAAAAGACTAGAACAAATTTACATTGCCGACATGTTATATAATAAATTATATATAACAAATGACTACTTAATTTATCTTTTAGGATATATTACCAGAAATATTAGGGAGATAATAAAATAATAATTTAAAATTATCTTATTTAATTTAATATTTATAATTTTATATGTATAATATATACACTTATTAGGTTGATAATTATAAATAATACAAAATAAAATAATTTTGTGTTATTTTAGATTGATTTTTTATTATCTTTTAAATATTTTTATAAATTTTTCTATCAATTAATTTAATTAAAATAAAACATAAAGAAACAATTTTTAGCTAGTTAATATGAGTAAATTTTAGAGTTTAGATTTAAAATCTAAAATATAAAATTAAAGATAAATAAAATAATTTTAAAAAATAACTAAGTTTAACTGGAAAAAAAATTAATTCCCTAACATATTTCTCTTTAAGTAATTACGTTGTGATTGTGTATTGGTTGATTTGACTTTCAATGTTTTTCTCCAAATCTGGATCTTTCTATATCTAATAACGAATATCTTTGTTTTTTGTACTTATATATCTGAGACATTATCAATACAAATTAAAGCCTTTGAACCATTAGATATAAACTCTCTTTTTCCTTTTTCTTTCGTCGTTACATACATCATTTTCTCACAAACCCTGTCCCTTGGATTTTACTTTCTAGGTATTATCTAAGAATTCAAAAGAATTGCACTATGAAACTTTGCGAAAGTGATGATTCATTCATTTATGGGCTTCATTTTACTTAAATTAATTACTACAAGTGAGAAGCTGAGTGCAATTATAATAATAATTTCCTTTTCTCTTTTTTTTTTATTTTTTTTGTTGAAATAATCCATTTTATACTTGGCTAAAAATAAGTTATTGCATGATATGAATGAATATAACTCCAAATATATAATGACAACAATATACAGTTACTTATTATTTTTTTTTATCTTAATGTATAATGACATTTTCCCATGGGAGGTCCAGAACTGAACTAGTATTAAAAATTAGGAAAGTCTAGGAGCCAGCAACTTTTTTAAATTCTGTTCAATATGTAACTAGCAAAGAAAAGTGAGTCATAAAATTTCACACCAATCTTACACCATTAAAATCATCATTAATGGTTATTTGATGGTTACAAATCACAAAAATTGCTGACCCCTAGCACTCCTCTTACAAATTATTTCTGTCGAATAAAAATTACTCACATGTCAGCAATTAATTAAATAACTTGAGAAGTGAAAAGAGATATATAAATTAAAGAAAATTAATTGAAGGTGTATATTGTGAGCAGTTTTGTAACCTTTATTTTTGCATGTCTTTTATTTCTTCTTCGTCCGAGATTGTAGCTGAAGCAAGCTGCCGGCGTTGAAATTTCGTCCCAAAATCTTTATTGTGGATGAATTAATTGGGGTGGGGAATATTTGTTTAAAAAGCTTTCTTATTTTTTGATTTTTTTTTCTTTAAAGATGTTTATTGTGTGTATGAAGAAGAGAAATGATGTTGGCGATATGGTTTAGTGAATGGGCATGGGTGCTATAATCGCGGAGAAGAAAACGATAGATGTTGGTGGACGGTGTTTGTGGACCACTTAACATATTAAAGACCAACATAATAACACTTCAACTACAACCGCTACTTTCCTTCATTTTAAATGCCCACTCTTCAACCAACTTTATTTTATGGTAAAAACTCAGGTGAAGTCGACTTCACATGAAGTTGATACCTGAGAGCCGTTAAATGATTTAGTTGGTTTGACTAAATTTTTATCTAACGGCTCTCAGGTATCAATTTCACGTGAAGTCGACTGCACTTGAGTTTCCACCTTATTTTATAGAATAGTTAACTTACTCGTTCGTTTAAATAATTGTCAAAAATAACTTTTAAATGAAACTCACGATAAATTAGTCATTGATTTTTGGATTGAAAATTAAAATACCATAGAAAAGGCAACTACTTAAATAAAAATGATAAAAATATCTTCTCATAAAGATGTTTTGTTTAAAAGTGTGATTTATTTATTTAGTCATATTTTAAACAAAGATAACACTTTTATAACGTAACAAATTCTAACTATATAATCTATCATCCAATCCTAAAAAAAAAATATTTTCATATAAAGACAATTATAAAATTTTCATTGTAGACTTGTAGTATTAAAAAAAAATCCACTATTCTTATTTAAAAGTATGTCTAGTTTTTTTTTAATGTTTTAGTTTTTGGAATTTTATAAAAAATAGAAAATAAAAATAAAATTAAAAACCAAACCAGTTCATTATTATTATTATTAATAAATAGTGTGTATGTATATTGAACCAAAAATTAATGAAAATTGGTGGTAGGATTTTTTTTTTTTTTTTATCTTTTGGGTCTTGAATTGTGTAGGACACTAGGACTGTGGGATTGATGTATTTCTGTATTTTCAATTCTTTTTTTGGTAAGGAATGAATATGGATCATGAATTCGTGGTTATGTCAAGTGAGCTATGGTCATCCGTTTACTTTGTTGCCGAAAGGGGCCCTTTCAATTATGGGCCTTATCGACGAAATCTCTAATCTCAAATGGGGTTGTGTAGTTTAGTCCAAAAAAAAAAAAATGGGGTTGTGTAGTTATGTATTGGCTTTTATCCTAACACTTGCAAATTACAATTTGCCACTTGTGGTGGATGCATAACATTATTCCTACAACAAAAATAAATAAATAAATAAATAAACAGAGTAGCCGACTGATATCTAGATGCATGTAATTAATCTAGTCAAAGATAATAATTTAGATTTTGTCACACAACACAATGCACTCTACACACTACCCAATAATAAAATCATTTTGATTTTCACATTAGAAAAATTACAGGAACTAAACTTTTAGGGAGTTAACATTGGTTAATTTTAGCGATTTGGTTTATAATTAAAATTTAAAGTTAAAAATTTGTGATTTTAAATTTATATTTTAAGATAAATAATTAAAGTTTTTATCTATTTACCACTGTTTTTAGAACTAATCACCAAATTACTACTATTTTGAACAATTAAATAATTTTGTACAATTGAAGAAACAATTAATTTAAAAAAGAGTAAATATAAAAATAATATTTAATTAAATATTTTAGATTATATATATTAATTGGGAATTATAATATATGATTATGTAATATATTTTAAAAAAGTGTAATATATAATAAGAAGTAACTTGGTCTACTGATACACAAGTTACTTCTCATCCTTCAAGTTTTTTTGTTCAAATCTCTTCTTATGAAGAATTTTTAAATAGGCACCGGGTAATATGTTTCAAACTAGTAGTGGCTAACGTTGGCTGAAAAATTAGTTACTTAACATTTTAATTTTTATGTATGGATAGTGTAAAATATTTTATATAATTGTATAATTATAATTATTTTTATTAATGTAATATTATGTGATTGAATGCAGGCAATGATAAATTTAAAAAATTTTATCAGATAGGGTAAAATATATATAATATAATAATAATTTTTATAATTATACTATAATATTATAAAATATGGTTATTCTTTAAATTATTTAACTAACAAATTGAATCAATAAAATAATAATTTAAAATAATAACAAATAATTTAGAATTCCATTTTTTAGATTTCATATTTAGAAAAGATTGAATAATCTTTTTTATGGTCAATACAATAAATTGTCTCTCTTTTTATATATGTTATTAAACAATCATTTAAAAATTCATCTCTCATACGGTTACGAAATCGACTTTTTATGATATTTATAGTAAAAAAAGTTCTTTCAACTGATACAGTTGCTACGAACAAAACTAAAGCTAACTTCAAAAGAAGAAACGCTAATGCATAAACAATATTTTTTCAAGTTTCAGCCAATTTTTGAGAAAGAGTATTAATTTTATTTAAGTCTGAGAATTAATCATTAGAACGCACATCTAATATGAAGTTCTCATGTAAATCCCGAGAAATTAGTAAATAATTAGCTAATAAAATAATTATTATTTAAAGAAATTAGAAAATTAAAGTTTATAGTTTAATGAAGTAGAAATAATTAAAATACGAATTCTAACACTAATTTTAAAGATTTTGGTCCAAAATTAGGTTAAACAGGCTGAACCGGACAAACCGGGTCCGTATTGGGCCCAAGGCCCAACCCACTCATCTAAACAAAATGAATTCAGATCATCTCTCTCCCCATTCATGCATGCTGCGTTGAAACACATGAGGGAAGGGTAGAAGAGAACAAACCCTTGGTCCTTGATTCAAATTCCAATAACTTTTGATCCAAAACTCTGATTGTTGCACCGTTTGTGACCACGCGACCGCAGCGTCGAGCTCTACAAAGTCTAGTGGTCAATTTGGTAAGAAATCTAATTTTTCCTTTTCAATTTTCTCTTCCCCAATTTCAAAACCCAATGTGAAATTATGTTGAATTTTGCATGATTTCGGTGTTTAGGTTCGGGTTAACCTACGGGTATTGTCGGGTTTAGCTTGTTTGAGCTGTGGGTCAGGTAAGAACCCTCCAACCTTTTGTGAGATGTTGATTTAGTGAACTCTATATTGATTATAGTGATAATTGTGATGTTAGATTGAAATTGGTTATCGGTTGGAGTTAATTTGAGAAATTGGAAGTTAGAGGATTAGCTTTGGAAGCTGGGCATCATTGGTGAGGGTGCTGGAGTTGTGGAGATTTTGGTTCAGAAAAGCTTGAGGTGTTCCGAGTTATCGAAAAATCGGTCAAGGTATGGTTTAGGTTTCTCGTATTTAATACATAATGTCTTGTGAAACTTAGGCTAGGTGACCCTAATATAGGTTGTATGGCATGTATAGTTGAGAATTAATGACTATTGTTGATGATTGTTGTTTAGGTAGTTGAAATGTATATTGAATAATTGATGATGGTAAATATTGAGTCATAATGATGATGAGATTATGTGATGATAATGAATTATGAATGTGATGTTGCATAAGAGAAGACTATGTATGATTTGTGTTGAAAATGATTGAGTATGAGATTATGTTGGTCATGAGTTCTTGGGGGTGAATTTGATAAGTTGTATAATAATGTGTAATGAAAAAAATGAGAAGGCTGAGTATGATGGTTCGATGATGATTGATGTGGGTAATTAAGCTAGAATGCTATATGATGATTGAAAATGAAAATTATGAGAAATGGTTGAGTATTTTTTAGCTTGGGGTGTTGTCTTCCCCATGTCAGCTTGGGGTGTCGTCTCTCCATGTTAGCATAGGATTCTTCCCATGGATATCATTGAGCTTGGGGTAATTTTTTCTCCATGTCAGCTTGGGACTTTTTCCATGGATGTTATTGAGTTTGGGGTGTTGTCTCCCCACATGTCAGCTTGGGGCATTGTCTCCCCATGTTAGCTTGGAATTCGTCCCACGGATAATATTGAGTTTGGGGTGTTGTCTCCCCCATGTCAGCTTGGGGATCCTCCCCATGGTGAGTTTGAGCTTGAGGACATGTCGGGCTGGCTATGTAACCGACAGTTGATATCAACAGCCATAGGACATGCATACATCATGTGTATATTATCTGATTTGCTTGCTTGTGAACTATATGGGATTGCCTACGTGTTTATAATCTGTTATTTGTTATAATTGTTATCTGTACTACTTGTATACTACTTGTGTTTGCCTTGTTTTACTTGTTTGTCTGTGCAACTCATAGGAGACGGATGAACGGAGGGGAGGTGGGAAAGATTAACGTATAGGTTAAGTTTAGATAGGTTGAGAATCTTTAGACGACCACCTATTTATGGCTTCTGTTTTTAGTTCCTTAAGCTTTAACTCTGAGTGTCGGCATTCTTGGATTGCTTCTGGCATTTCCAGGACCTTATATCTTATATGCGTGGCACCTTTACCATGCTGAGAACCTCCAATTCTCATCCCATACTATGTTGTTGTTTTCAGATGCAGGTCGAAAGGCACCTTGCTAGGAGTATGGATTTTTGCGTCGAAGTAGAATATTTTGGAGCCGTACTTTTATATATATATATATATATACGTAATAGACTCCCCTCATGTGTATATTATTACTTTGCTATTGTACCTTCTAGAGGTTTTATGGAGAACTAGCGCTTTTAAACATGTTCCTTTGGGATTAAGGTTATATATTTGTATGTAAATATTTCTCCGGCCAGCCTTAGCTTCGCAGGCTGAGTTAGGAGCTTGTTATTTTGTATCCTTGACTCTCTGCTCTTACTTTCTATATATTTAGGTTTATGAACTTTAATTTTCTTCGCACGCAAGTAATTTCGTTTACGTGAGTGTTACAACTTTTGTTTTAAACTTTCCTTCAAAGGCTCCTAGATATAAAACTTTTTCAACTATATTATATATATATAGGTCGTAATACTACACCACCTCTGTTTTATGGCTTAAGCGTAAAGCTCTGTGTGGTAGGGTGTTACATTATGGTATCAGAGCAGTTCGTTCCTGTAGAGCCTGGGGAATGGACTGACTATGCTTCTGAGCATACTCTGGCTGTGTGTACATGTTATTTAGGATGCCTGCTTGACATATATATCATAAATGTTCATGAGCATTACCTTTGGAGAATCGAAGCACTAGACTTTAGATATTAAGACTGATCACCTTAATATCAATTGTTCGGTGTGAACAAGACCCAAATGGCATCTCGTGAGCACGAGTGAGGTGATACGGTTGATGATAGGACGGATGCACAGGCAATTTCTGACGGGCTACGACAACAAGCTAAAAACAATGATAGAGGCAGTAAGGACCTAGCGATGAATGAAACCAAAGGATCAGAACTCATGCAGATGGAGTAAAGGTCGATGACGTTTAGTTAGAGAGATGAAGAGATTCAACAAGTGTTCTGGCAGGATAAACGAGTTATTAAGTTCTTAGTGGCTTATAATCAGAGTAGCGATGCAGAAGTGCAATAATTTTGGTGACTCTAGAATTATAGAGACGAGAGAAAGGAGACTTGGGATATGGAATGATTTCGAGGGCTGATGTAAGGTCAGAGATGGAAAGTGTAAGTGTGTGGTTTAGGTTATTGTGGGTTGACTCCGATTAAGCGATTGAAGAATTGATTAGTATTTGAGATAGTTGAGAAGGATTATAGATTAACTTGAATCAGATGGAACTCTTGAAGGGTAAGAAAGATTGCAGTCATCGAGAAAGAGTTAAACGAAACTAAGAATGAAATAGATAGATTTAGCTTAGGCTTGAATTGGGAATAGGGTATTGAATTAATGGTGGTGAAGGGAAAAATGAATATTAAGGAGTCAATTGAATATGAGAGAGCGTATATGAAGATTTAAGAGCAAATTTTCGAGGACAAAAATATTTTGTTAGGGGGATAGGATGTAAACCTCGAGAAATTAGTAAATAATTAAATAATAAACTAATTACTATTTAAAGAAATTAGAAAATTAAAGTTCATAGTTTAATAAAGTATAAATAATTAAAATACGAATTTTGACACTAATTTTAAAGATTTTGGCCTATGATTGGGCCAAACGGGCCGAACCGGGCAAACCAGGCCCAACCCACTCATCTAAACAAAATGAATTCAGATCATCTCTCTCTCCCCATTCATGCATGCTGCGTTGAAACACACGAGGGAAGGATAGAAGAGAACAAACCCTTGGTCCTTGATTCAAATTCCAATAACTTTTGATCCGGAACTCCGATTGTCGCACCGTTTGCGACCACGCGACTGCAGTGTCGAGCTCTACAAAGCCCAGTGGTCAATTTTGTAAGGAATACACGTTTTTATTTTCAATTTTCTCTTCCCCAATTTCAAAACCAATGTGAAATTATGTTGAATTTTGCATGATTTTGGTGTTTAGGTTTGAGTTAACCTACGGGTTTTGTCGGGTTTAGCTTGTTTGAGCTGTGGGTTAGGTAAAAACCCTCTAACCTTTTGTGAGATGTTGATTTAGTAAACTCTATATTGATTACAGTGATAATTGTGATGTTAGATTGAAATTGGTAATTAGTTGGAGTTAATTTGAGAAATTGGAAGCTAGAAGATTAGGTTTGGAGGTTGGGTATCGTTGGTGAGGGGGCTGGAGTTGTGGAGCTTGTGGTTCAGAAATGCTTGAGGTGTTCCTGGTTATCAAAAAATCGATCAAGGTATGGTTTAGGTTTCTCATACTTAATATATAATGTCTTATGAAAACTGAGGCTAGGTGACCCTAAGATAGGTTGTATAACATGTATGGTTGAGGATTAATGACTAGTATTGATGATTGTTATTTCGGTGGTTGAAATGTATATTGAATGATTGATGATGGTAAATGTTGAGTAATAATGATGATGAGATTATGTGATGATAATGAATTATGAATGTGATGTTGCATAAGAGAAGACTATGTATGATTTGTGTTGAAAATGATTGAGTATGAGATTATGTTGGTCATGAGTTCTTGGGGGTGAATTTGATAAGTTGTATAATAATGTGTAATAGAAAAAATGAGAAGGCTGGGTATGATGGTTTGATGATGATTGATATGGGTAATTAAGCTAGAATGTTATATGATGATTGAAAATGATAATTATGAGAAACAGTTGAGTATTTTTTAGCTTGGGGTGTTGCCTTCCCCATGTCAGCTTGGGGTGTCGTCTCCCCATGTCAGCATGGGATTATTCTCATGGATATCATTGAGTTTGGGGTATTATTTTCTCCTTGTCAGCTTGGGACTTTTTCCATGGATGTTATTGAGCTTGAGGCGTTGTCTCCCCCCATGTCAGCTTAGGGCATTGTCTCCCCATGTCAGCCTGGGATTTGTCCCACGGATAATATTGAGCTTGGGGTGTTGTCTCCCCCATGTCAGTTTGGGGATTCTTCCCATGGTGAGTTTGAGCTTGATGACATGTTGGGCTGGCTACGTAACCAACATTTGATATCAACAGCCATAGGACAGACATACATCATATGCATATTATCTGATTTGCTTGCTTGTGAACTATATGGGATTGCCTATGTGTTTATAATCTGTTATTTGTTATAATTGTTATCTGTACTACTTGTAAACTACTTGTGTTTTCCTATTTTGCTTGTTTATCTGTGCAACTCATAGGAGACAGAGGAACGGAAGGAAGGTGGGAAAGATTAGTGTATAGGTTAAGTTTAGATAAATTGAGAATCTTTAGACGACCACCTATTTATGACTTCTGTTTTTAGTTCCTTAAGCTTTAACTCTGAGTGTCTGCGTTCTAGGATTGTCTCTGGCATTCCCAGGACCTTATATCTTATATGCGTGACACCTTTACCATGCTGAGAACCTCCGGTTCTCATCCCATAATGTGTTGTTATTTTCAGATGCAGGTCGAGAGGCACCTCGCTAGGCGTTTGGATTTCTGCGGCAAAGTGAAATATTTTGGAGCCCTACTTTTATATATTTTGATATATATATATACGTAATAGACCCTCCTCATGTGTATATTATTACTTTGCTATTGTACCTCCTAGAGGTTTTATTGAGAACTAGGGATTTTAAACATGTTCCTTTGGGCTTAAGGTTATATATTTGCATGTAAATATTTCTCCGGCCAGCCTTAGCTTCGTAGGCTGAGTTAGGAGCTTGTTATTTTGTATCCTTGACTCCCTACTCTTACTTTCTATTTATTTAGGTTTATGAACTTTAATTTTCTTCACACACAAGTAATTTCATTTACGTGAGTGTTATGACTTTTGTTATAAACTTTCCTTCAAATGCTCCTAGATATAAAACTTTTTCAACTATATTATATATATATTTTTATTTTTAGAGGTCGTAATACCACACTACCTCTGTTTTACGGCTTAAGCGTAAAGCTCTGTGTGGTAGGGTGTTACATCTCAAGTCGACTGTCAAGTGCCAAAAGTTGAATAGAGAAAATTCTAATGGATAGAATTGAGATAACTGGATTAACTTCTCCTTATTGAATGCAAAAAATGAGTGTGAACCCCATCTAATGTCTCTAGCTCCTTTTAAAGCTATTTCTTGATTCAAAGCACGTCTACGACTACTAGAAATATTTTCACTTTTGAATACTTCAATTGTCTTAGTCATCTGACTATCACAAAGCATATCTTTTTGTTTACACGATATTCTAGCAACATTACACAAATTAGTTAACAAATTAAAAAGCAAAACAATTTCAACTTGTTTTTTTGCGATCGGTACAAGAGCTAACTGAAGTTGGTGGGCAAAACAGGGCAAAACAATGTACATAAAAAGTATAAGAGTTTTCTTTTAATATCAAAGTTTTCAAACCATTAAATTCTCCTTACATGTTACTTGCACAATCATATCCTTGTCTACATACTCTTGATAAACTTAAATTTTATATTTCTAATAATGACTCCAATACTAATTTTAGAGATAAAATATTGGTATTAGAAACATGAAAAAGACCAGGAAAACGCTCCCTAACTTGTCCTTCTTTGTTCACATACCTTAAGCAAACTGACATTTGCTCCTTAATATAAATGTCGCAGACTTCATCAACCAAAACAACAAATAATTCATCCCCAAGATCATCAACAATAACTTTTTCCGTTTCACTTACAGCAACTCTTGCAATGTCTTTTTGGATTGAGGGTGCTATTAGTTTAAGATTCCCACGAGCATGTTTGAAAACACAACCAATCTCTTTATTATGTTGCGCAAGAAAATTCAGAAGTTCCAAAAAATTTTCTTGGTTAACAAAATCATCTGTCTCATCATTACCACGAAAGGCCAATCCTTGTCGCAAAAGAAATCTAATACAATTAATTGTTGTTGACAAGTGAATTTGATCATTCTTATTAGCTTGCTCAGATTGTTTTTTAATAGCAGCAGTGATGTGTTATTTTGGTCTCATACGTGCTTCACATTTTCTCCAAGTTTGATTATGAGCACTATCATGAATCCAAACATAAGTTTGTAGTCTCTCCTTTTTTTCTAATTTGAAAAGCCATTAGTTACAAAAGCATCACTACCTTCAATCTCGGGTTTCATAAGATAACAACAAAGACAAAAAATAACATCTTTTGATATACTATACTCTAACCAGTTGCCATAGTCATCAAACTAATTAGGATTAAATCTTCCAAAAGAACCACAAGCAGCTTGCGGAAAATCATGAATCCTTGGTTGATAAGGACTTTTTTTTGCAAATATGCACATCTAACTTTATCTCTGTCATTCAGATGATAACTTCAGATCTTTGGTCGTTGTCCTAAATCTGTTATAAGACTCTCTACTTTGAATTCTAAAAATCTCCTTTTATTAGAAGAATTTGATGAATTATTTTGGGATCCAATCTCCAACGACGATGTTCTTTTGAAATATTTCTCCATTACTAAAAGAATAAGTTTATAGACCTAAGTTAATTAATTAATAAAAATAATTTATAATTCCATACAAATTTAAAAGTACAATATAAAATTATAAATACAAAATATAAACCAAAGAATAAGAAAAATACAATAATATAACATCAAATTAGGAATGTATATAGTAAAAAAATCCAAAAATATAGATGTTGCACAATACAATTGCAGTGACAATAAGTTAATATGCCACCAAGGCGAAAACCATCGAATTTAAAAAATGACTACCCCACAACATTATTCCTCATCTTATAGCATCTTCTAATAACGAGATTCATATAAAAATAATTCACAATTCCAATAAGGAGATTCATTGTAAAATTTAATTAATATCCTAATTCACATCAATTATTCAAATTTCAAACAGCCTCAAATTTTTATTTCTAAATTGATAAAATTAATTCTTATTGGAGAGTGGAGAGACGGTCTGCGAGAGAGTCACAAATGTAGAGGCAGAGAGCGACAGAGATGATGGAGTGGCGAGACAGACGAATAGACAGAGTGACGAGAGTGCAAAACCGCAAGAGACAATGACAAAGCAACGAGCCAGCAGGAGACAATGAACGCAGAAACAAAGAGTAAGGGAGCAGGCGAGTAGGGTAGGTCAAGAGACACTGAGACAATGACAAGCCAGCAGCGTCGATGAATCCGCGACAGTGATGTAGACTGCGGATAGATAAGAAGGTGGGCGGTGAGCTACGCATCAATTACGTGAGGGAGAAAAGGAGAGCAGAGACAAAATTGAGAAAGGGAAGAAGGAGAAGAGTGTTACGGGCTTAGAAATTTCAATTTTGGGGTGGGGTCAAATTGTTTTTAGGGGTGGGATTTAAGGTGGGGTCAAATTATTTTGGGGGGTGGAGGCACCTATTTTTTTTTACTAAGTACTTTTTAGTAATTTGTCAAATTTTATTGGGGGGCACTTGCCCCCACTCAACTATGAATACATCTGTTCCTAAATGCCTGTGTAAAATAGTTTTATATTAATAGTGTATTAAAATTAAATTATATTCAATATATTTTTTTATTCTAACGGGGCCTATGGCCCAAAACAAAAGAAATTAAACTACAATCTTCCTGAAAAACCTCATCCTTCTTTCATCTGCACAAGCAAACGGTACCACCATGGCTAGAATTTCTTGAAACCACCTAATCCCCTTTTCTATATCTTGTCCATGCTTAGCCAAAACGTCAGCACATTAGTTTGCCTCTCTGAAAACATGCCGAATCATCACTTTGTGTGGTCTAGTCATAAGCTCTTTTATAGAATGTACCAACGAAACTCCCACATGTTTCTCCACCATGACACTTTGGAGAACCTTGACCCAGAGTGCTTCTCTATTGTGGATGAGGCCCCATGCAAGCTTCATTAGAAATAGGAAATTAGATTTTTGTGCCTTTCGGATGCCTAACCCACCCTTCTCTTTCGGTTTACACACGCTGTCCCAACCAAGAAGGTATATTTTCTTTTCCTCATCACTGCTTTCTTGTAAGAAATTTCTACAAATTTTTTCTATCTTGTTGCATATTACTACTGGAATCTTCATGGTTTGCATGCAGTAGCTAGGAATAGTTGATAGCACTGATTGTACAAGTGTGCACCTTCCGGATAAGGAGAGAGTCTTTCTATTCCAGCTAGATAACTTGCTTTGTATCTTGTTAATAACAATTGAAAGTGTTATTGATTGCACCTTTCATGAATGAGAGGGACTCTCAAGTTAGCTGTGAGGTTGATTCCTAGGTCTTGGCTCAGCATTTGTCTCATGGTATGATTAACATTATTAGAGAAGTACACACAAGACTTTTCAATGTTGGTTTTCTGTCTCGAACACTCACAAAATGATTTAAGGCCTCCTTGATAATCTGAACTTGTTTCCTATCCGCTTTTGCAAAGAGAACTAGGTCATATGCAAAATAGAAATGAGAAATTTTAGGCCCCCTCTTGATAGAGTTATAGGTTCCCATTTCTTATCATGAACTAACTTATTTATCAAATGGGATAAACGTTCAATGCACAAAACAAAGAGGTACGGAAAAAGAGGATCTCCCTATCTAATTCCTCTATTTGGGGTGAAGCTTTCTGATGGAGAGCCATTCCAAACAAGGTTCATGGATGTCGTCAATATACAAAAGCTAATAACACTTCAAATTTGATCCGGGATCCCTGCATCTTTGAAGGAGTCCATCACAAAGAGCCAATTAAGTATGTCATAGGCCTTTTCTAGGTCTATTTTTATAGCCATCAAACCTTTTCCGTGTTTTTTATTCCTCGTAGTGTGAACTACCTCTTGTGCTACTAAGATATTATCTACACTAACCCTGCCGGCACAAAACTTGACTGAGTATTAGAAATAAGAGAGTGCATATATTTTTTCAATCTAGATGCAACGAGTTTAGTCATAATTTTATAGCAAATATTACAGAGACTAATAGGTCTAAAATGTCCAAAATTTTTCGGTGAAAGAATTTTGGGAATAATAACTATCAGAGTCTTGTTCACTTCTGTTATGTTGTGAGACTCATTAAAAACTTCTTTCACCCAAGTCGTAAGGGAATTTGCCACCACATCCCAGGCTTGTTAATAGAATTTGGCTGGGAGGTCATCGCTTTCCGGAGCCTTCCAGCTTCCCATAGAAAAAATCACATCCTTAATCTCTTCGCTAGATGCCTCCTTAGCCATATCTTGATACTCTATATCTTGTAACTTAGGAAACTGATTAGAAACAACAAAGTCATTATAATCAGATTCTGAACAATAAAGATTCTTAAAAATAATTAGCACCCCAAACTTTAAGAGTGTCCACATTCTCCACCCATTCGCCTTTTTCACTCTTTAAGGCTATGATTTTGTTTCTCTTACGTCTTCCATTTGTCTTCGAGTGAAAATATTTTAAATTTTTATCACCAAATTTAATAGTATCACATCTAGACATTTGTTGTCAACAAGTCTCCTCATGAATTACTATTGTCTCATATTCTTTCTACAAATCTTTTTGGAGTTTATCCAAGAAGAAATTATTGTTGAAAGAGTTCATTTTGTTGATCTCTTCAAGCCTTAGGAGAATGCGTTATTTTTTCTTGAAAATATGCCCAAAAATTTTTTTGTTTTAAGTCTTAGCTGTGTTGACAAAGTTGCTAATATTCTGTAACAAACTATTTTGTTCCAGCTAGTTACTTTTCATCATATTATTATAATCCTCATGAAAAACCCAAGGAGCAAGGAATTTAAAAGGCTTAACTCCTTATTCCCTTTGAGATAATTGAAAATCCAGCAAAATGAGGAGATGATCGGACTTTAGTTTGAGTAAATATTTTATACCAACATCTGAAAAAATATCAGAAAAGTTAAAATTGCTAATAAAACGATCCAGTATTCTCTTTGTAGTCCTCCTTTGCCAAGTAAAAGGGGTCCAGAGAATCCTAAATCCTTAAACTCACAATTAAGTAAAACATCATTAAAAATATTAGTGTCAAGAGAAAAATTAAAAGATCCTCTATATCATTCAGAGAAAAAATGAAGTTGAAATCTCCTCATAGACACCAAGGTCCATTAATATTCTTAGCTAAGTCCTTTATCTTGGTCCAAAGCTCTCTTCTGTTTTCGACCCTAGGACTGGCGTAAATAGTAGTAAAAAACCAAAGAGCATTATTTTGCCATTGCACTTCCATATGAACAAATTGTTTGTGAATGATGAGTGGCTTTATATTCCATGAATTTGACCTCCAAAGACACCAGATACCACCTGAAAGACCTTCAGCATCACTAATACACCACGAGTCAAACCCCAATTTATTGATAATAGCCTCAACCTTAGTACCTGAGACATGAGTTTCTAACAAGATACAAAAGTTAGTTTTATATCTAAACATAAGATCATTTAAGATAGATTTGAAGCCTTTAGAAGAGGCTCCTCTACAATTCCAAAATAAGATATTCATAGATACTAATGTAAATAAAAAAGTCTACTCAGAGATAAGAAATTTCCTAGTGCAAAAGAGGCTCATCTAGGCTTCCATAACCTTAGGCTCCTCTTCAATATATGCTACATTCTAATTTAGAGCAGTTTCTTCTATACTATCAAGGTCAATGGTCATCTCTTGTGCTTCTCCACCATAGCTATTCGCTCCCGGAGGTTCTTTTTATAATACTCATTGTTTTGCTCTACATTTCCCTTCCCCCCCCTCCATAATCCTTGCTATGTGAGCATCTAAGATAGGATCATGAGTATCATTAGTAGGGATATAATACCCTTCTTTGTGGCTTGAATAAACTGGTTTTGAAAGTTCGCTAAATTGTTTCCAATATTCCTAGTGCATTTGATCCTTCTCTTTGTTTTGTTTTCCTTAAAAATGTTGACTCAGTTCAGCAATAATAATGGTCTTTTGTTTGTTCTGAGATGTACTTGCCGATCTCAACTGTTCTTCATTTAGTTTTTTGTTTATCTCTGAGCTTTTTTCTTTTGTGTTTCGGTTAGCAAAGTTGACATTTTGGCTTCCTTTATAATTTCGATTCTGTGTAGCCAGCTTGTTAAATTGTTGACTTCCTTTGGCATTTATCTCTCTTTTCTGCATATGTTTAGGCTGTCTTTTCTGATACTTTCCTTTTTTTTATCTTCTCTCTCTTGAGCTTCTTTCTCCTTCTGAAGAGCATCAAACCTATTATTACAATTTTTTTTATATCCCCATAATTACTTCCTAATTCTTGCCTATTTTTCTCTGGAACTTTTTGACAACCATCCAGGGACCATATAAACTTTCCTCATTTACAACAGTTAAATCTGATTTTTCCTCCCCAGATTGATGCTCGTAACTTTCCTTAACTGTACCAACGGCTACTTCCATCACCCCCGAATTTTTCGTTGCAATCAAATCTTTCCTAACTTGGTTCCCTGTATTCACCAATGCTGGCTGACCTTGGACCACGATGGCGTTTTTCCCCTTATGATGGTTCTGTTCTTCAGTAGTTGCTTGAGATTGTTGTCTATCCTTTGTTTCCTTCATCTTCTCAGGATATCCATCGTATTTATGTCCATATTTACCGCAATTTAAACATATTAGATGAATACCTTCATATTCTAGCCTGAATTCTTTTCTCAAGGCTGAGAAAGATGGCACCACCTTTTTTCTTAAGTCAATTTCCACGCAGATGTGTGCAAATTTACCTCTTGAGTGAATAGACGTGTGTTCATCCACTTTGAGCATGGTTCCAATAGATTTTCCAACCTTCCATAAGAAATATCTATTGTACAATTCGGCTGGGAAATTGAGAATCCTAATCCAAACAGCAACCTTTTTAACCTCACTCTCTTGGGATATGAAAAAGGCTGCCACCTTTGAACTAAGAGGTAATGATCAGTGATCATCCAGGGATCCTCAAACAGAGCATGTGAGTTATCCTCTTGGTTAGAGAATCTCACTAGGGAGTACCCTCCGATAAGGTCCATCACATGAACTACTTTCTTCTTTGTCCATCTCCTGTTTATTCACCGTTCCATAGTCTGTAAGTTCAGACTCTTCTCTAAGGGCTTAACGATGAGTGCTTGCTTCCACGGCCTGCACCATTCATCATATTCTTCCAAAGACACCTCTATAACAGGATTTGGATTGAAAGGAGTCTGTGATTCTTCTATATGTTCCACTAGATCCTCATCAGAGATGTAGTTTCTATGACCATCTTGACGATTTCATATGGATTAATTCAACTTTCCAAGCCCGTCGTTCATCAGCCTATACTTGTAGGAAATCTTGAAAACTTCGGATGCACCATTGATAAGGATAACAATATTCTCTAGTGAGTCTTTAGACTTTTTAACAAATTCAAAATGTTCTCCTTTCTGTGTGATCTCCATATGTTCTTCTGCTTGATCTTCTCCATCCATTTTAACTTTTTTTTTGTGCTCCTCGTCACTAGATCTTCTTCTTCTGGTGATCGTTTGTCAATTTTAATGATAGTGGTTAACGAATTTATTCTACTTCTATAACACAACGAAGACTGTGATATTAAGTTCAGTGAGTTTTTGTTCATATATTATGTGGCTAATCTCAATAGAAAAATATAACTCAAAAGAACTATCACCACAAAAACTAGTTATTACGATAGGAGAGTCCAAAACCTTATAAAATTCTATCTTTTGTTTTTCGGTGTGCAATTTTTTTTCACTTCAAAATATTAGTCCCACAAGACTCATAATATAGAATCCTCTTTAAGAGTTAGTGTCTTAACAGTTTCATTCTAAGCACTTCACTCAATCCCTTTTTTGATTGCTCGGCTCTCAATAAAAACACTAACCTAACGAGTTATAAAACTTTGAAAAAACTATTACTACAAAAATTAACTATTATATTAAAAAAGTTTAATATCACATAATTATTTTTCCTAAGTACTAACTTGTAATGTAAGACTCTTTTTCGAACACCAGTCCTACAAGATTGATAATATTGTTGTGGAAGAAATGTAATAATGAGTGGATGAGAATGAAGCGAATCAAGAGTACGTGCTATATATGTGGCTTCCATAGTTGTAGTTGTTTGGTCTAAACATAAAAATGTGGATACGTTGACATCAGCCAAAAGGTCAATGCTTAAACAAAGTAGGATATCTAGCTTTGCAAGTAGTGTGAACATTGCTTCGACATGGGGCCTATATAATATTCATGTTTCACTATCATCACCTAGTACTCTTCAGTATTAGGCACATGGCAAATCCTTGTTTCTTCATCATTATCAATATATTTCTAAGTGGAAGCTACAACACCACCACTAAGCAATAATGTTAAGGTAGCCCCTAACAACAAATAAAGAAATTCTAGACCAACAACTTTTTGTAAATATATTGGGTAATTTGATCAGCTTTCTTCATTATATTATCACTAATATGGTCAAAAATCAAAATGCAAAAAAAAAAATTTATTTTACATATGTATAAAAAACTTTTTTTTAAAACTTTTAATTCTAATTGATATTTTAAAGAGACACACTCCTAATAATTGCTTCGAATTCTATAGGTACTTGAGTTTTGATAGAGACGTAGGATTGTAGTGCTGGACCTGCATTGACCATATATAACGAGAAGGTTAGACCGTACCTCAAATTAGCATTCATTAGTGGGTGATGGATGATGAAAAAATGGATTAAGAACAAAGCAAACATAATAAAGATAACAATTGAGATGCTTTATTTTTGCTTCATTTATTAGTTTGGATATTCTTATAATAATGTATCCAACTTTTAATTATATTGGGTCTATCTATAGCTTACATTTTTTAAATCATGCCTTTTATCGTATAGAAAAGAATTCACTCAAGTTTCAATTTTAATTCAATTTATAGGCTTTTTTTTTTTTTTAAGGGTTTATCATTGGCCAATGGATTATTGCATATACAAATCAGGATTCAAAATTTCGACACTTAAGCTGCATTTGTTTCTAAAAACAGAACAAGACAAGACACTGATAACAAGACACAAAGAACAGAAACATAATTTTGTATTCTTGTATTCTATTTGGTAATAAATTAGAACAAATTATGAAAATTTAATTTATTTTTATTTTTTCATTCAAAAAATTTGAGAAAAAAATATAATAATAAAAAAATATAATTATAAAAAATTAATAAAAATAATAAAATAAAAAATAAAAAAGAAGTTGTGTCTCTTGTTAATATTTCTGTGTATTTTTATCAGGATGGACACAAAATACACTAATTCAATGTCTCTGAATATAATGTCTCTATTTATATTTTATCTGTCAAAATATAATTTTGTATCTCTATATTCCTGTTTTAGTATCCTGTCCCTAAAAATAAATATAACTTTATTTAAGAGGATTAATAAACTAACTACTAAATCAACCCAACTTGATTTATAGGCTATTGTTTTGGATGTTATATTACGTATGATAGAATAAATTGATATCATACATTACTTGGTGTAGTTAACAAATTATGTATGCTTATCCATCATAAATCTGATCACTTTTTTTTTGTTTTTGGTATTGATCCATCATGAATCTCGTATTTGCAAAATATTAGATACCGTTATATACATACGGATGCCATATTTACGAGTCTGATTAAATTAAAACATATAAAAATATTTTTATTTTTTATTCTGTTTTTGTGTGAAAGTGAGCTCCGACATATAATTTATTCTGCCAGCATTTGAACTAACTTTTTTTAAGAGCGAACTGAATAGGACATCGTCTTCTTGTGAAGAGGCGGCGTTGGGTACCTGTAAAGGGACTCTAACACTCAAGTAAGTGTGAGTGTGAGAGAATTTAGAATAAGACTGAAGTGGATTTCGTACTTTTGGACTAGCTGTATACTAGTATATATATCTAATTGTTTGTTGTGTGTTCTGTTGTTCGTATCAAGTTTGTTATTGGTTTCATGGAGTCCATGCTGGTTGTTATCCGAGTTTATTGGAATAATGGTAGTTTGAGTGGAGTGGTTATTTTAAAAAAGTTATCTCTGCCAGCTATACTAGGTTCCGAGATTGCTGTTGTGGTGGGTCAAGGTTTGGGTAACGGATCATATTTTATTGTGTATTTTGTTGATGAAGCAAAATATTAGTAAATAAACTTCATTAAAATGATATTTAATTTACAAAAAATAATAAATACTATTTAAAATATTATAATAAAAATGAATATTTTAAAATTCAAATTTAAAACAAAAACTTGTAGGTTATAAAACCATAAAAATTAAACTAATTATAAAATATAGTAATAATCATTTTTATTATATAATGAATAATATTATAATATATAATAAAAGCAATTATGATATATATAATTTTAGCATCATTTATATCATTATATCAATAATTAAATTTAAATCAACAGTTATTAAAATGTTCTGAAATTCTAGAAGATTAATAAATTTTGGTGATGACAAACACACAATTTTTTTATATTTTATTAATTTTAGAAGAGGTTTTGAACTCTTATATATATATATATATATACGTTTTGCAAATGAAAACCATATTTTTATAAAGAACAATGTTATGCACATCACTGTATGAAATTTTCTTTGGTGAATAATGAAATTGGGTAAAAATCAGAGTGGAGATTCTAACTAAAATTTTTAAGAGAAATTTGCATTATTGCATATGATATTTTTTTATTATAAAAAGGACAATTCTACATTATTCATTAAAAAAATACTTTTCACCTTAACATAATCCTCACTATATATGTACACTTTACTTGATTGAATAATTACTTCTATTTTTATTATTAAAATAATCGATAAAAAGTGAAAAAAAAAAAATCTTTTGTGCCGGAAAAAAATATGTGTAGCTAGTGATGTACCAAAACGTGAACATTCTTTCTTTTAACACTCACCACCTTTGGGATAATTACTCTTTCTCATAAATAATGTCTGAAAAATGTGGTCATTTATTACGGGAACAAATATTCCTCTTAATAATTGAATTACTATCTAACGAAGTTTGATTCAGTGCCCATCTTATATTATTTACATGACTTGATGGTGTATATGGTTGGTTCTATTTGTATGAAATTGATTCCAAATAAAATTAATACTTTTTATCAGAATTAATTTAGTAAAATTAATTTTAACTTAATACCCTAATTTTATGTCTAATAAAAGTGACTTTAAACAACTTTTTTTTTTTCTAAAAAAAAGCTCACTACTTCTTTCAAATTCAATTCTAATTAACGGAAAATATTGGATTTGAAAGTTCATTTCAAACTGATAACTAAACCAAAAATCAATTTTTTTTAATGTTATTATTACTATGTTTTTAACTTTTAATTATGCATAACAAAGTTATGTTGTCATCTAATCAAATGATGACATTATCATTGATAATTTTTTTATTATATTATCTTTTAATCTGATAGGTCAATTATTAATTAATCACAAGATCTGAATTTTACATAAAGATTCTCGTTAGTCAATGAATTATTGTATATATAAATGAATGCTGTATTTAATAAACCACCAATATTTACTTAAGTGGACGAATAAATTAGCCGCTTGATCAATCCAAATTAGTTTTATTATTAATATTATATCACATTACATAATATGTCAAAAATCACTTCAATATTTATATTTTTTTCGTGTAAGAGTCTTTTCTTTATTTGTGTAAATTTTTTTATGTTTTTTTTGTTGTCCTTATACTAAATCTTTTTTATTTTGTTAACAATGATTGATTTTTATAATTTTAGATAATAGAATTCCAGATTTTATATATAATTTTTTACCATAGTATGTGTTTGTAATAATATAATAAATGGTGTTTTTTGTGCATAGATTCGCTCCCATGATGGTTTGTTTCTGTATAAATAGACCATCATTCTTGTTCACATTTCCTCACTTCTTGCCTGCTCTTCTTCATCATCAATCCCATCACACATATAATAACCTTTCTCTTTCTCTTTCTCTTTCTCTTTCTCTCCATCCATCTTGTTATTTTTCTTTTCTCATGTTTATATAATAATAAGGTCCACTATTCACTATTCACCAAATACTTATATATTATATCCCTTTAATTCTTCTACATACTTTCAACACCTTGTGTGTGTTCTAACTTCCATATAAGAAATGGTGGTAGCTTCACCCAATTCAATCCAAACCGAAAAGATTGTATCCATCAACCTTCCCACCAAAGACTTATCCAAAGAAAGAGCAACGGTTGCAAAGCTGATCGTGAAAGCGAGCGAAGAGTATGGATTCTTCAACGTCATCAACCACCGGATTCCTCAAGACATAATAGACAACATGGAGGAAGCCGGCTTCGACTTCTTCGCGAAGCCGGCTTCCCAAAAGGCGAAACTTGCATCCAATTACGATAGCGTTCCGCTAGGGTATGGATGCAAGAACATAGGGTTCAATGGCGACGTTGGTGAGGTGGAATACCTCCTTTTAAATGGAAGTGCTTCTCATATTTCTAAGATCTCCACAACCATCTCCAATGACCCATCAAACTTCAGGTATGTGCACCCTTTTTTTTTTTTTTGTTCTTTTATTTAGAATGTTGTTGTCCATTACTTTTGGATTATCGCATTAATCTTGTAGTGTTTTGAAGAGGTGAGATTACTGTTTTTCGTTTTAGGTTAAAAATAGGTCGGATCACTTTTACCAATTTTTAAAAGAAAAATAGAAAATAAAAGAATAATGTTACATATCCAAATTTTTTTATTAATTAAATTTAATTAAATTGATCAAATATAACAAAAAATAGTTATGACTAGTATTATTTTAAATTTTATTATTTAATTTGGTTAAATTTAGTTCATAAAAAACTTAAATATATAGTATTATTCAAAATAAAATTTAAGTAATTAACATGAGATAACTTTTTTTTATTATAAATTAAATTTATTTTTTATTTTTTTAAATTTAAAATTTATGATTAAAAATACCCAAAAAAATTGTATCCAATCCCTAGCTGCGCTATAAACTCTAAATAGCTCCATTTAACAACTAGATCTTTTTCTTTTGTATATTTATTTACTCTCCTCTGTTATACAATATACTTCAAATACTTTTTTCTCTCTTTTGCTAGTTGTAGTATAGTGTAGACCAAGTAATCTTCAATATAACAATAGGAGATTAAAAATATTGTTTAACTATATGCATAAAATGATACAAATAATTAATATTGTTTTGTAGTAGCTAGGTTGTGGTGTATGGAGGTATATAAATAATAAGCTAGTTGTAATTATGCAAGCAATGAATAATGATAAGGTTTGGGTTGGGAGGTACGTACCTTGGGTATGAGTTGTAAGAGAGCAACAATTAAGGGAGAGAGAATGTAGTGTTGAAGGTTCCAATGCAATGCCATTCATTCTGAGTGATGGAACCATTCTTTCTTTCTTTACACAACAGCACTTGTACAGCTTGCTCTATGCATGTATCTCTTAGTGAAGTGGTCCTTCCTTCTTTCTATTATCATCCAATTTTCTTTTTCTTAGCTACTAAAATAATTATTTTTAACACTTATTTATTTTTTAGCTGTAATAAAAATAACTATTAATATATTTACTAATGACTAAATATTAATCGTATTATATTTTGTCGCTAAAATATTTTAGCGACAATTATATAATCATCGATAAAAATATTTTTTAATGACCGTAAAAAATATATAATTACTAACAACAATATGTAAATACCGCAAAAACATAAATTAAATAAGACATATAGTGACCATTATATTATTGTTACTAAAAATTTTTTATTAAAACTGATTTTTGTGGTAATATTAGTAATTCTCGTAAAACTATTTATTTCATAAATTTAAATTCATAATCAAGATATATGATTAATTATATATTTAATATATCTTTTTATATATGTAAGAAATTTTGAGTTTTAAAAAGTGTGAATTATGCATAAGACTTTTTTATTTTTTTTATACTTAAAATTTTTATATCAAAAATTAAATTATAAATTTTTTTAGTATAAAAATTTTAATATCATATCATAGAATTACTTATTTCAAAAGTGTAACTCAATAGATAAAAATATAAATAATTATATATCTAATAATTAATGACATTAGTTGCTTCTCCCAATATGTAACACTATAGTAATTAATGACCTTATGAGTGTGTTTAGAACACAATAAAAGTAGGATGATTAGATTCTAAAATCAAATTCTTTATTTGAAATGGATAAAAAAATATGGATTGATCATTAATGTGTAAATCCTATGTATTTATTTTAACACTTCTCTCAAATATTTTTACTTCTTTTTTTATAGAATTTGATTGAAATTAAAATAATTTGACATGTTAAACATATGAAAAAATCATTTACCCTATATGTATTAATATAAAAGGGTTTGGAGATGAAAGAGATGGTAGTCTATTGGTGATGATGGTGGTGGTTCTTGGTTATATATATTGGAATATTGTATAATAAATAAAAGATAAAAATATAAAATCAAATTATTATATAAATTTGTAAATCAAATTAATTCCTATTATCTTACATAATTGCTCCAAATACAATAATTCATTTTCAATTTAATTCGTTACAAACAAATCAAATCAATTATTAAAGAAATGCTATTTGTACACTAAAATCAATCACTAAATCAGCTATTAATGTATTTGTGTATAAATACATGTGTAGTTTAATTTATTTTTAATGTATATTTGTATTCTAACATGTATTTTATACTGGTAGCTGATTTTGATAGCTGATTTTAGTGTACACGTAATATAACCCATTATTAAAATATGTTGTTGCAAATACACCTAACAATACGATTTATTTATACATATATATTTTTAAATTTATTATTTTGTGAATATACATTAGTCTTACTCAAAGTAAAAGTTATACTCTATTCTATGATAAATCACTAAACGGATAATTTAAAATCAGTTATTACTTATTAAGTTACTTTTATTTTTGAAATATCTAAGTATTTGTACATCCAATTGTGTGGACGCGCAATTTATCCAATATCTTTGGAATATCCGTTATGCTATAGGTAACCCTTGTTTTGCACCTTTTAATTAACTAGGCGATAATTATTTGCATATCATTCCTATATATGTTTGAAGAACTTCTAATATTTCAAATATACTTATCCAAAAATTCTAGTTTAATAATTTTATTGTAATTAGAAACATAGTCAGAATTAGTCTATCAAATATTTTTCACCCTTAGAGAGAGAAATTTTATGTGTACCATATATAATATAATACATTTCTTTCAACTGATGGATGATACAAATTATGTCTATATTTTTTCATATATATTTAATGGAAAATGAAGCATAAACATCATCATAAAATATGAAATTCGAAATAAACATAAAATTTCAGTTCATCAGCATGTTAGCATGTAGCATATATATTTTAATTTTTTTGTTCTCACACATAAGCTAAGATCTATTTTAACTAATATATATATATATATATATATATATATATATATATATATATATTATTAGTTGTTATGATTTTAATAAATTTATAATTAAGTCTTTATATTTAATTTTTTTAATTATATTTTTACATTATTTTTAATTTTGTAATTAGATCCTTGTCAATATAAAAAATATTAGAGCTAACGAAATATGTATCCGCAAATTGAATGTACCTACAATCAATAATCTAATTAGATCTTTGATTATATGTTTTTGGAAAGAATATTATGTTAATTTTAACGTTTTTGACACGAAAATGATCTAATTATAAAATTAAAAATAGTATAAAGACCTAACTAAAAGAAAAATATAAAGACTTAATTACAAATTTAGTAAAATAATAAAGATTAATAGAATAATTAAACTAGTAAATATATGTTATGATCTAATTAATTACAATCTTGTATTGAGTAGAATTGAATTATTAGAGTGCACGTGAAATTATAAAAACCTATAAAGTACGGATATTTTATTGAGCTGTCGTGTCCACATATAGGACACGTTTTAGACACGACACTCATCTGCTATTTATGTTTGTCGTGTCCAACCGTGTCTTAATAAAAAATAAAAAATTCTTCTTTAAACGCAATTAAATACACTTAAATACCATCACGTGTAAACGTGTCCAGTCTTATACTTAACATATATTCTTGACATGAGTTTAGAAATAATATATATTATTATTAATATTAAAATAAAAAATATTTTTAATATTTTTAATAATAAAAAAAATATTAAATACCAATAAAATATTAAAATATTATTATAATTTATCTAAAAAATAATTTATATTTTATAGTATATCTTATAAAATTTTAAAATTTGAATACCCACGTGTCCCAGTATCATATTATATCCTATATGTACATGAGTATCCGTTCATCACAGATAAAAAGCATCAGAATAGCACATGGGGCTATATATGAAAACTAAAGGGTAGTCCTAAGAGGTGGGATTGCATGTCAGAAATTGAGAAACACTTTTACCTGTTTGAATGCAACTGATAGTGAATAGAGGATTGGAATGATGATGCAGGTATAGGGTGGTGAGTGCATACAGAGATGCAGTGGAGGAGTTAGCATGTGAGATATTGGAGCTGATGGCAGAGGGTTTGGGGGTCCCCAACACTTCCATCTTCACCACCTTCATCAACCACCCTGATAGCGACTCACTCCTCAGATTCAATCACTACCCCCCACTTCCACCTTCTCTTGCCTTTGGGGACCATTCTGACCCTCAGATCATAACCCTTCTCAGATCCAACCCTGTTTCTGGCCTCCAAATTTCCCTCCAACATGGTCTGTGGATCCCAGTCCTTCCTGACCCCAAAGCTTTCTCTGTTAACGTCGGTGATTTATTACAGGTATCTATCAATGCTACCACTTTCCTACCTACATACCTATATTCATATATATTGCATTATTCCTATTCTCATAAGAGAGAGCGAGATAGACATAGCATGTTACCCATGTACAACATCTTTAAGGTAAAATAAAGAAACATGTTAGTTATGTATGTACGTCTTATGTTACATAAAACATCACGTGAATTCACATAGATAAAAGGTAGATTAATCATTAATACACTACTAATATTATTGTGTACGATCAGGTTATGACAAATGGAAGATTTGTGAGTGTCCGGCACAGGGCGGTGACAAACTCAGAGAAGGCAAGAATGTCAATAGCATATTTTGGGGCTCCGCCACTGAATGCGTGTATCGTTGCTCCGCCGGAGATGCTTACACCAGAGAGGCCCTCCCTACTGTTTAGGGCATTCACTTGGGCTGAGTACAAGAAAGCCACCTACTCTCTTAGGCTTGGAGACACCCGCATTGACCTCTTTAGGAATTGAATAACCTCATCACAATACCAAAAACTTATTATCAACCTTTTATTTTTAGACAATGACTTATGTGATGCATGCTTAAATTTTTTTTCCTCCAATGCAAATACGCTTTCTAAGGATAAAAGTATTTTGCACTACCAGAGACTCTATAGAAAACTATACCAAAATATTATATGATAGAATTAACTAAAGAATTAGGTGACCATTAAAACTATATATACCTAAGAAGTTACACAAAAAACTCACGAGTTCTAAATAAAGACCTCAACTCAATTCATGAATTAACATTTTACGGCACTATAAAATTATCTTACACTAATAGGATCAATGGTATGTGTGAAAATTCATGGTGGATATGGAATCCGCTCTCATCATCAATCTCTATTGTGAAGGATCAAGTGAAGAGGGTGAAGAGCTAGAAAGAGGAAAGAGATGAAGAGAAAATGAATGAGGAAATTAAAAGCTCTACTACTTGGCAGAGAAGTGAAACGGAGAAAGAAGCTTACTTTATACAAAGCTGGAACGAAGTTACAACTAATCTTCTAGTAACTTCAAAGTTCTAACACAGCTGGATTTAACTAACCTAAAGGAAATTTCTCTAACTGAATTCTGTTAGCTCTCTCAAGTAGAATAACAGAGATGTGGGAAAAAAAATCTCATGCCCTAATCTATAACAGTAAATGTTTGGTAAATAAAAAAATTTAATCAAATTTAATTAAAATTTATTTTATTTAGTATTCATGAATTGCTACTGACATTAATAAATATTAAATAAGACAAAATTTTATTGTTTTCTTTTTTTCTTTAATATTATCGATCTATAAAATACAAAAGCAGTTGGCCGTTGCTAGTTGCCAATTGCCAATTGTCATCGCCACACAATCAGGAATGCATAGCACCAAAGTATAAAGTCTACTTTGTTTTTTTTACTTGGGCTTGGGCCAGAAGACTGACAAGAACCGAACAAATGATCCATCTGGATCAAGGAGACCCGACCCATACACCGAAAAAAGCATTAGGTCTGGGCCCATATTTTCACGAGGATCGTCCTCTTGGGCTCTCATGTTCGACTATCTATATATATCCACCCCACTTACACTGCAACTACAACATATCTTCGACTAGAAAAAAAAGAAAAACAAAAACACAACCAACGAAACACTCGGTTCCAACAAATTTGGATTGGTGGAGTTAAATTTTGGCATGCAGTAACTCTTTTATCAATAATGAATAAAAAAAACAATTGGTTCTATTTTTAAAGAATACGCTACATAAAATGTTCCAAAAAATTTAAAAGCTCATAAAAATATTTTTAAAACATCAAGATAACAAAAATCTCTTAAAATATGATTAAATAATTAAAAAAAGTTCTTTCTTTTTTATAAGTAGCAACAGTTTTTAAATCAAACTGATAGAAGTGTTTTAAGCCTATTACTGTTATTGCATTACTGCTGAGTCAGCTAAAAGAGATAAAAAAGCTAGTTTTTCTATTTAAGATAAGTTAGTTAGAAGTTAGCAATTCATTTAGCAGCTAGTAATTCAGTAGTTAATTACAAGTTAACACTTTCATACTTTTTTAGAAGGATTTTTTTTTATAAGTATAAAATGACTCACTCTCTCACTGTACACTCACTTTACCAATTACATATCTGAAATGGATTCAGGTCACATTCTTCTTCTTCTCTCTCTGTTCTTGAAACCTTACTTCACTACTTACTCTCCCTCTCAAATCTGATTCTTTCTATCACACACTACAAGTTCCTAATACCTTTCACAAACAAAAGATTTGTGCATTTAATCTAAATTTTTATAGAAAAAAAAACTATTTAAAAGATTTATAAAAAAAAAAAAACAAAATTTGATCCCTTAACTATTTGTATTTATTTTTAAAATTTTAGCCATTTACAAAAAATGACAAAAAAAAAATTCACTTAGTGCAAAAAAACTAAACATCAAACAAACAAGGACCTCACAAAAAGAATGGCCACAAACCGAATTAAAACTAGAAAAAAAAATCTTCAAAGACTTAGCTACAATTAAAACTTTCAAAGGCTTAGTTACAATTAAATCTTTAACCTCTTTAAAATTTGGACATATTGATCCCTAATTTTTTTAATGAGTTCTAATAACTAGAAGTATGTCCTACACTCCCAATCATGCTGAATGAAGAACACAGGTCAAAGTTAAGCGCCAAAACTTAATGCGATAATTCAGCTAAATTTGCGGCATAATCTTTATTTTTTATTAAAATTAAGTACACACAGTACTACTATAATAATCTGGAAGTGTCAACCCTTCAGAGGACACAAGCACCATGTCTATAATTGGTTGAATTTTGGGTACTTCAACTGAGATTATAACTCAAACAGGTCAAAGTTGTTGAAACTTGTGAGCTGAAAAATTGGAAACAATCTCTTCGATCGTTCTGTAAAGATGATGAAGGCGTCAAGCCAATTAAGCAAAGTGGGTTGGTTGAAAAACAAACTACTTATTAATATATATATAATTTTTGAGAAGAGGATAAATAGGTCATTGACTTTTTAATCCGTAGACATTTAAGTTTTCGAAAATTTAAAAATACATTTAAGTTTTTGACATTTTTAAAACCTAGATATATTGATCTCTCATGTTCACTTCGATCTGTCAGACTCAACAGAAAAATCAAATGTAACTCCCGTTATACTGATCTAGTTGATACGAATACATACGTGAGAGAGTTTTTAAAATTCAACAAATTAGATTTAGGGATCTATATGTCCAAATTTTAAAGAGGTTAGAGACTTAAGTGTATTTTTAAATTTCCAGAGATTTAAATGTCTGCAAACCGAAAAGTTAGAGATCAATTTGTCATTTTCTCATATTTTTTTGAGGTGAAAAGGTGCGCAATTGTCTTCATTGGTTAACTAATTAGTTCGCTTAAACAAGTGTCGGGGATTTGAATCCCACCTTGTGTATGCAGCAATTCATTGGCTAACGATAAAATCTTAAATGGAGCTCGGACTGGGAGATACCTAAATGTGACAAATTTGATTAAATCAACATCTAACTATTCTCAACTATCAACTTTACTTAAACACAAATGTATGTGAGTCTTCACCTTATTTTAGTTAATAAAAACTAATAACCTATAATATTCTTATTGCAACATTATTCTTTATTTGAATTATATGTTCAATTTAATTACTTAACTATTGTCATTAGTCTCATATTAGTACTAACTCCATTATTCTTTATTATGTTATTTGTTGACTATCGTCTTGACTTTTTTTACTAAGAAGATTAGTTATAATCCAATAGATTTTAGATTCTCATAGTTTATACCAAAACAAGAAGATTTTATATAACATTGTTCTTAATCAAAAAAATTCATGAGCAATAATTTTGTAATGATGTGATGATTAGAAAAGGAGATAGAAGCGACCTTAGTCCTTACTTCAATTCCTTCAAATAGAATATTCCTTTAATTTCTAGTTTTTCTTTGCTCATAATTGACTACATTGAAGGTTCGTAAGTTTACTCAAACCACTTGTCTAATTATCTTAATCATTTTTTGTTGGACAAAACAAAAAGATGGTCACTTCAAGAACGTTAGGACGTCATTATTGACATATTTATTTTTGATTCGCATAGTGCCATCAAATATTATATTAATAACTTTTTAAGGACGAAATTGGCTATTTAAAAATAGCTACATGCATAGAAAAAATTAATCATTATATATTTATTCATATATTTATTAAATATATGTATTGTTTAATTTATTTTTAATTTGTATTTTATATTTTAATATTTTTATATCAATGACTTGGGTTGGAAGTGAGTTAAGTTAGCTCATGAATCAGCTCGAATTCGATTCGTTAATAGCTCGATAAGCCGAATAAGCTAAGTTTGAGCATGAAATTAATCTCATAAATTAAATAAACCGAATTTGAGTTTGGATAAGCTCAGCTTATTAGCTCGTGAACTGACTTAATTATATATATAATATTAAAAGTATAAATTAAATGCATATAAATTTTATAGTCATTTTTTATATATAATTTTGATGAAGGACATAAATAAAAAATTTATAATTGATAGATAAAAAATTTATAAAATTTATCTTTTTAATATTTTTTTAATATATATAAGTTATAATTTATTAATTTATAATCATATATTCTGTTTCTATTATTTCAGCCAGCTCGTGAGTTTTCGTTGAGCCGAGTTTGAACTTACGAAATAGGTTCGATTGTTAATGAGTCGAATTATGAGCCAAGATTAATTATCACGAGTCGAGCTTTAACTTGGTCTAACTCGACTCACTTACGGCCTAATCAATGACTCATTTAACGGCTATTTTTTATATATGCCTCACAACATTTAATTTTTCTCATTTTTGCCATATATTGTATATGAATGTCCTTGTTTAATTCTTTTAAGACAGTAAACACTGATGTGGGATGAAATGATTGTATTTTTTCTTAAAAAAAATAAAATCAAAATATTATTATAAATTAAACATAAAGCAATTTTTATTGACAAGATGATCAACAGTATTATTGTCATAGGATAGGGTGTAGGAGGACAATTCAATCTATAGGGTGATCATAATTATTCATAGTAACTCCTTAATTTCAGCATGATTAAGAGAAAGTGTTCTATGGCGTAAGCAATGATTTAATTTCACATTAACATACTGCTTCAACCATGCATGCTTTACATGTTATAATTAACTAAAGTTTCATCTATGATATTTTTCTAAAAAAAAAAAAAATTCTTGTATGTCATCCTTTTCTCAGCAATAAATTAGTGAAAGTTTAATTATATTTTGTTTATTGCTTTTATTAGGATAATAATTTTTTCTAATCTTAAAATGCTTTTCGGATAAATTTATCCAAACGAATACACGTTCCCAAAATTCCCAAGGACTCTTCCAAGGATTTAATTTTATGTACCGATAATGTAAAAAATTTTTACAAATATATCTAATTATACATTGTCACGTCTTCTTAAAAAAATATAACTTATTATTTCAAAAGTTATTAACACATAAATTTAATTAAATAATAACTGTATAAAATTTTTTACATTATCAATATATTAAAATTAAACTTAATCATTTATTTTATTCTTTACTTCCTTAAATAATCCAGATAATATCCAAATTAAATACCATTGTTACTAATTTACCTCTTGAACAAGGTACTATATACATATATTATTCTTCTTTAATTTTATTTTTATTTTTTTTAAGAGATACTCTATATATATGTAGTAATTTAGTTATTTGATCGAAGTTCGTTATAAGAAAGTTGACTAGTAATAAGAGTATCTGATTTGGTCAGTGATAGAGGAGGTTTTGGATAGGGAAAGAAGGAAAAGTAGGTAAATGAAAACAAACATATTCAAGTGGAATGTGACCTAGAATTCAAATAATCCTTAAAGAAAAAAAGAAGAGAGATATATCTTGAACCTCGCCTCTTTAATAAAAACGAAGGAGAACACACATGAGATGTTGATCGGTACAACATAGTGGGCTGCTACAAAATATATACCATGCTAAGAAACTAAAAAGGTACCAGTTAAAAATTAGTCAAATGTCTCTAAATGAATTCAAAATCTCTATATAGATGGTACTTATGATAAACATTAGGATATTTTTTTTCTTTGTAAATTGGATGGTTCTGAATCTATTTTTTTATTTATCATGTTTTAGGTATTTGGAGAGGGAAGGAGGGTGAAGAGACGGAACCTAATTGAATCAGTTTTCGTGATTCATATTGCAATGATACTGAACGTATCTCCTCCTAATTTAAATGTAGTAAAACATTTAATGACTAATATTTTAAATCATAAATAAATAAAACTAATTACTATATTTATAATTAATTAAATTGTTTCATTCTTGACTGATTTGGAGTTGGTTCCATATACTTTTTCATACAGACATACGTTATTTTTATGTAAAACTAATAGTGTTAGAATATAATTAGAATCAATTAGGATCAATTAGTATATCTGAATATTTATTATAGGTGATTACGTCTTTATTATTACGATTCTCTTAACCCCTATAAATATCCTTCTATATTGTATCATTCCACACAATTTGAATAGACAATTTAGACACAACTCAATAATATACCATCATTTTTTCAGTTTAGTCTCTTGTTTCTAACATGGTATCAGAGCCATGGTATCCTCCTTGAAAATGATAGGTTGTTTTCCTTGCGATGAAATCGCCGTAGTTTTTGCATTTTTTTTCTATGCCATTCTTCTTTCCCTTTTGTCACTCCTTTGATGCTTTTTCATCTCTGACTAGCCTATTTTGAGTTGAATGATCAAACACCATTGTCATCCGTTGCTTACCTATTCTCATGAAGAAATCATATAGTTTTCGCTCTCTTTTGGCAGTTCCGTCTACGTTCTCTCGTGGCAGTTTCATCTGCGTTCTCTCGTGGCAGTTCCGTCTGCGTTTTCTCGTGGCAGTTCCGTCTGTGTTTCGTCCGTGTTTCCTTGTGGCAGTTCCGTCTGCGTTTCTTTCTGGCAGTTTCGTCTGTAGTTTCTTCAGACAAGCGGCAGTTCGTCTGCGCTTCCTTTAGACTAGCGGCAGTTTCGTCTGCGCTTCCTTCAGACTAGCGGCAGTTCCGTCTGCGCTTCTTTCAGACTAGCGGCAGTTCCGTCTGCGCTTCCTTCTGGCAGTTCCGTCTACACCCGTTTTATCAGTTTATGCAGTTTTTTTTCTCTTTATTTCGTTATTTTAAATAAGTTTCAAACTCAAGTTGTCACTTGAGTTTGAGGGGGGATGTTAGAATATAATTAGAATCAATTAGGATCAATTAGTATATCTGAATATTTATTATAGGTGATTACGTCTTTATTATTACGATTCTCTTAACCCCTATAAATATCCTTCTATATTGTATCATTCCACACAACTTGAATAGACAACTTGAATACATTCAATAATACACAAATCCTTCCTCCAATTTAGTCTCTTGTTTCTAACAAATAGTTAATAACCATTAAACAATGATTTAATTAAATTTATTAAATTATCTAATAATTTTTAAATGTCAATTTCATATAAAAATAATTGGATATAAGTCAACAAAGAATATAAATGGGTTACATATGTTAATTAGCCAAATATATTTTACATTAGATATTACATAGACTCAGATTTCATTCATTATTATCGATTCAAATGTTTTTTTTTTTCATAGTAATAAAATTCTAAAAAATGTGAATTAAACAAGTTTTTTACAGAATAAATTTATAATCAAACATTTCTATTATTATATTACCAGTGTATTAATAAACATTAGCATACAGTTATTTTAAATATTTGAATAAAAAATGTCTTAATTATAATATTAAATATTTACTATTTCAACTAATCTCATATTTGTTATTATTATACGTATTTATAAAATGAAAGACATTTTAGAAAAAAAATGTTAATCAAACTTCTTTTATATTTTCTTTATATAATAAATAAATTATTTGGGCAAATTAAATTGGTATAGTGCCATAAATACCAAACCCCATAATTAATTTGGTGTTTCACATAATTCATCCATAATTTGGGATAACTATAACTCTATTATTATCCCATGTGGTTTTGGCTAGATATATGACAATTACTTGTGTCTAATCCAAACCCACCACTACTCTATTCTTGTTAAACAAGGGTTGCATAAGACATAACTCTAATTCCTATAATTTCCAAAATTGAAACATAAGACAATATTCTCTCCACCGATCTTTGTAATTCAAACCACACTTTTCCTCTTGAAAATCTTTTGAAGCCAATAAGATTAATCATTGATCCTAATTTAATTTATATATACATGCATGCTTATTAATCCAATTTGTGGTTGGATTATTTCAGTTAAATATAATTAATTAGTAGAGGCAGAGAGAATGATCAAAACTAAACATGTTTTTCCTTATAATGGGAAATCAAACACAAGCATGCACTTTTTAGGTTTCGGGTTGGAATGTTCATCCTTGCATTTTGAGGAAATGACTTGTGGAAATTGCAAGAAGGTGCTGGCCATTAATTAATTAATAACCTCATCGGTTTCTTCTACTTAAATATTATTATTCGAATAAAAACTTGTGGCTCTGAACATTATGCTATTAAAATCATTTTCGCGGAACAATGGTTGAGGCACCAAATTGAGTTACGACGTTAAGTTTGCAACATAAATTATAATAAGTTAATTAAAATTTGAGAGACCGATTTGAATTATAAAGTTAAATTAAAAAAAAATATCTCCATAAATTTAGAAAATCTTTAATTCTTTATCCATCACACTTCACGTGTAAGTTATTATGAACGATCATTTATTTTTGGTAAAAAAAAAGTGTTATTTTTTCTATTATTGTCTTTTTCTATTCTTCTCTCACTTTTATTTTTGAATTACTATAAACATTATTATGACTATTATAATCATAATTATTGTCGTTATTTAGAAGATGATAACGGAAGAAATGATACCTTTTGAGAAAAGAATTTTTGACTAAAAAGTTAAAATAGAATAAAAAAGACATGTTAGGACGAAATTACGATTTAGAAAAATATTAAGTGAAGAAATTATTTTTGTAGTCAAATTTAACTAAGTATTTTTTTTTCTTTTTATACTTTTTTTTTTCTTCCTCTTCAACCAAAATTTTTAGATATCAATTCTTAAACTATTAGACTAACTTAATTAAATTTAGTTATTAAATTTCTCTTACGAGTTAGAACACGAGTAGAGGCTATCAATATGCTTTTACAATAAAAAAAAATGACTCAATATTACCATATAATTTAATCCAAACATTAGAAATTAAAGCCATAAATTTTTTTGGTTTAATTTCTCTGTTGATTTTTATAATTTTATCAAATTTTTAATTAAGTCCTTATATATTTTTTTAATTAAGTCTCTACATTGCTTTTAATTTTGTAATTAGATCATTTTTAATATAAAAAATATTATAGTTAACTAACTATTTTTTTGCAAATTAAAAATATCTGTAATTAAGAATCTATCTAGATATTTAATTAACCGTATATTTTTTGAGAGAAATATTTAGTTAATTTTAATATTTTTGATACAGAAAAAATTTAATTATAAAATTAAAAATAATATAAAAACTTAATTAAAAAAATATAAAAATATAAAAATTTAATTAAAATTAAGTAAAATTATAAACACTGACAAAATAATTAAATTTTTTTTACTGATTATTATAATGAAGATACAAGTACAAGCATTGAAAAGGATTGATGCGTTATGTATCACAACAATATAAAAGTGGAACAAGAAAGGGAAGAAAGATTGAATTGTGCAAAACATCGTTTAATTTGTGTAATAATAATATCGCAGTCGCTTTTTTCCTTTTATTTTAATTAGTGCACAAATAATGTTTTGTAGATTATTTCATTAATTTGTTTTATTTGATGCTTTGTAATTTGCTCCTTACCTAGCTTGTGCACTGGAATTGATGGCTGGGATGCCAAATTCTTCATAGTTCATAAGATAACACAGAAACAAAGGATATATATATATTTGTTTCAAAGATGGCACACCATTAGCTTTGAATTTTCCGAAACCCAAATAATATTACTAAAGAAGGTCAAATGTCACTCAAACGAGTTGGTGGAAATCAGATGGAACGATGCAAGCTTCTAAGAACATACATACATTTGTTAACTTTCCCCCCCCCCCTCCCCCCCCCCCCCCCCCTCAATAATTGGGATATTTGTTGCCCAATTAATTTTATTTTGCTGATTTGTAGGTATTTTCAAAGAAAAAACAATTGATTTGATAGATATATATATATATATATATAAATTTTGATACATTTTTCAATATAAAACAGTATTAAATAAATGTATTTATTGTAATACTGTATCAATAAAAATAATTATTTTTATATTAATAATAAAAATAATTATTTAAAAAATAAATATAATTTAATAATTATATAAAATTCCGGCAGATGCCATGCATATTCAAAGAGATGTCTACATACATTTTTTTTTCATTCACAAATTTTAAAAATAATATAAAAAACAAACAAATAAAATCAGATAAGAAATTAGAAGTATTTATAAAACAAAAATATTAGATAACCTAACTATTTTTTAATTAAGTTTAACCAAGTTAAATTTATACATGCACGTTATGTTTACATTCTCATTTTCGTTTTTGTACGAGATGTCTCCGGTACAGATTTGAAGGGTGGATCGGGAACTCGCGGGCAAGGCTGGAACCGGATTGTTTGACTGGAGCGATGGGGGGTGGTACCTGCAAAGACACTCCAACGCTCAAGTCAGAATGGATCTGAGAGGTATGAGGTGTAAGGAATGAATGATACCTGAAGGTACTTGGGTCCTCCTTTTATAGGTGATGGCCGTTATCTTATCTTATCTTGTTTGATTAAGATAAGAGAGATATTTGAATTTGAAAGTTGGTTAGGAGCTTTGAAGGGCCGGTTCTGGGCCTTCGAGTCGAAACGGGTTGTCCCCGGGTAACCGGGTATGCGGGATCCGTGGGTCGGATCCGTAACAGTTGCCCCCGCAGCGGGAGAGCGAGCGAGATCGGTCTGTCGCTGGGAGACGTTTGTTATGAGCTCGATTTTTCTCGGGTGCCCGTCTGATTTCTTTGAGATGAGGTCGGTGTCTCGGTTTTCGTATCGTGGAAGATTCGTCTGACCGTTTAGGTCTGACGTGACTCTTCCGTATCAGTCGCGTCTGTTGCGTTCTTCGAGGCGTTACCTTCTTTCGAGGGGGGTATTTATTGCAAGCTGTGCTTTTTCTTTTTTGCCCTTGCGTTTGCTTTGCTTTCTAAGGGTATTTTCGTCGTTTTGCTTTTTTCAAAAACCGTTTTGGTTTTCCTCCTTCAGTTCCCTCGTTCTGCTTTTACTTCTCTATTGTTTCTTTTTCTAACCAGAGCATTTCCCATTCTCCATTTTCGCTTTCTGTGGTTTTGGTTGGTCTTCTTCTGCGGCATCTTTCCTTCAGGTTTTCTTCCTTTGATTTATCAGGTTAGCATTTCTCTTGTTTCTTTTTGCTTCTTCTGCTTTGTTTTCTGTAGTATTTTGTTTTTGTTTTTGCTAAGTGTAGTTTTAGAGTAGTTTTGTGGTGTTTGTATGGTGGTTAGATAGTTCTGTTGGGTTTCTAGAAAAGAGGTTGGGGCGAGTGCCACCGTATAATTGGTGGTGTGCGGTGGCGGTGTTTGTTTTTGGTTTTTTACCAGCCGTCGTTTTCTGCCGTGAGGTTTGGCTGACGGTAGTGCTCGTCGATATTTTAGGTATGGCTCGCCGACGGACGGAGGGTGTGAGGGATCCGGTGGCCCCGGCGGGGGGTGTCCCTGACCTTTTTTCTTGGGTCACCAGTGATGTTTGGGGGACGCCATCACGGATGACGGAGGCGGACCTCCAACGGCTTCGTGATGAAGGGGCTGTTTGTGGGGGTGGCGATGCCGAACGCCACTACGAGCTTGCCCTCCCTGGGGTTGACGAGAGGGTTTGCTATACCAATCTCGACTCCCCGACAGTGCCGGATTGGATGTGGGTGTATGAGGCGATGTTCACCCGGCTTGGTGTTCGGCTTCCCTTTTCTCCGTTTGTTCAGCAGTTGTTGAATCGGTGCTCCATGGCGCCGTCCCAGCTACATCCGAACAGCTGGGCGGCGATACGATCTTTTGAACTTGTTTGTGATTTTTTAGAGCTACCTGCCTCAGTAAATGTTTTTCTTTTCCTTTTCTTGTGTACTCTTCCGACTAAGGAGGGGAAGCATAAGAAGGGGTATGTATCTTTCCGAGCTCAGCCCCACCGTCGGGTTTTTGGTTTGTATGAAGACTCCTTCCATGGTTTTAAGAGTGGTTACTTTAAAGTTCGTCCCGCGATGGGGCATCACCCTTTTTGGTTGACGCTGGAGGGTGAACGTCGGTTCCCCACTTACTGGAACTTTAAGGCTGGTCCGTCCGTGTTTACTCGGGTTTCGAAGGAGTTCTTGTCCTCGGAGGAGCGGGATATCGCTCTTGTTCTGTGGCAGTTATTTGGGGAGCGTCCTCTTAATCCTCGGGACGTGATGGGTGATCCGGTTGCTTGCCGGTCGTATGTTGGTGTGTGTGTGTGTCCGTTCTTTTCTTGGTTTTTATGTTTTGTTTCCCGTTTTCGTAACTTGGGATTTTTGTTTCTTGTTTCCTTGCAGTTGAGATGGCTGGTGGCTTGACATCCTTGGCGTGTCTGAAGGCGGCGATGGCCCAGGAGGAGGGGTCGTCGTCCCCGGCTACTCCTGTTTCTAATCCTATCGTGGATTCTCAGCCGGTTTCTCAGGAGGTGATTTCCTCGGGTGCGCGGGCCGATGCTCAAGTTTCTCCTGGCCCTGCGAACTCTCCTGAAGTCGTCGTGGTGACGGCTGCTGAGGCTTCTCGGAAGAGAAAGAGGCCTGAGGACCAGAGCAGTGAGACTTTTGAGGATGAGGGTCTTGTGCCCAGCGTGATGGATCGATGCTTCGATGCCCCGGGGTTTATTGATAAACACTTGATGCCTGGAACGGAGCCGTTTTTTTATGGCTGCGATGTTTCGTTCCATGCCAAGTCGGTGTATCGTGCTCTCCTCCGGTCTGCCGTTGTTGTTCGGAAGGCTGAGCCTGTGATGGCTCAGGTTGGTTTGCTGGATAAGAAGCTTCGTCATTCTCATGCTGAGGTAGCCAAGTTAAAGGGGGAACTTGAGGCTGCCGAAACTGCGAGGGAGAGGGCTGTGAAGTCTTCCGAGGAGGCCGGGGCAGAGATTCTCCGACTTGCCAAGGTTGAAACTTCGCTTCTCTCTCAGTTGGCAGAGGAGCGGCAGCGGGCTTCAAATGTGGGTTCTCAGGCTGCCATGCTTTTCGCCGAGTCGGAGGCTCTAAAGGCCGAGGTTGCTGCCTTGAAGAGGGAGAAGACGGAGTTGCTAGCTGATGCGAAGGATGCAATTGCGGCTACCGAGGAAACGATGAGGGCTCAAGCTTCAGTGCTAGCTCCTGGTGTGGATATGTCCGTGATGGGGGCCTTCAAGACTGTTCGTGATGGCCAGATCGTTGACCTCGAGTACCTTTTACCTTTATCTCTTTGGATTTTTTCTTTGAACTGTGTTTTGGATATTTTCGGATGGCCAACGGCCGTGTATTTTGATTTCGGAACACTTTATTTTTGTTTTAATAGTGCTTATTGGCCGTTTGGGCCTTTTGTATGTTCTGTTGTTACGTTGTTTTTGGGCCGTCCGGGCCTATCATACATTCTGTTCTAGGCTATTCCGTGTATATTTCGTTTGTTTCCTCGGACCGTCGTTTGGTCGGGTTCTTTTGTGGATATCCGCGTGTTTGGGCCTGGGGGATGATTAGTCCCCCAGTTGCGGCCGTGTTTTTGTTCCGTATTTGGGACACTTAGGAAAATAGAAATAGTTGTTTTAATGGAATTTTTATTGATGGTTGGGCCTCGTTAAAACCCTCCGTTGGTGGCGGAAAAGAGTACCCGAGTTTAAAACTTAGATGAGAAATAAAACCTTAGAATTTGTAAACTGGTAGGAGAAGTACAAAAACAGAAATGAGGACAAGGGTGCGACCTTTGTAGGTTGGTCTAGGCGTAGTATCATCGCAAGTTGGCGGCGTTCCATGTTCTCGGGACTTCGTCGCCGTTGAGCCGTTCGAGTTTGTACGCTCCTTTTCCGATTACAGCCTTGATTCTGTATGGTCCTTCCCAGTTGGGGGTGAGCTTCCCTTCTCCTGGGGTCGGGGGACCGATATCGTTTCGTCGTAAGACGAGGTCGTCGGCCGCGAATTCTCGCCGGATGACTCCGTGATTATATCTCAGGCTGATTCTTTGCTTTAGGGCTAGCTCCCTGAGATGGGTTATGCTTCTTGTTTCGTCAATGAGGTCTCGTTCTGCTTCCTCGTCGTTACCTCCGACCGTTTTTCTGGGGCTTGGGTCTCCGATCTCTACCGGGATGACCGCCTCAACACCGTATGTTAGTCGGAAAGGTGTTTCTCCCGTTGTCGTTTGAGGTGTGGTTCGGTATGACCATAGGACCGACCCGAGTTCGTCGGCCCATAGTCCTTTGTCTTCGTCGAGCCGCTTTTTAAGTCCTTTGACGATTATTTTGTTTGCGGATTCTACCTGTCTGTTTGTCTGAGGGTGTTCTACCGAGATGAAACGGTGAGATACACATAGCCCCTCTAAAAATTCTCTGAATTTTTTGTCGGTAAATTGGGTTCCGTTGTCCGAGATAACGATCTCGGGGATCCCGAATCGGGTGATGATCTGACGCCAGAGGAATTTTCGGCATTGGGTTGCCGTTATGGAGGACAGGGGTTCGGCTTCGATCCATTTAGTGTAGTAGTCTATGGCGACGATGAGGTATCTAAGCTGGCCAGGTGCCGTAGGGAAGGGTCCGACGAGGTCGATGCCCCAAGTGCCGAACGGCCGCTCTGCCGATATGGTGCTGAGCTGGTGCGGCGCGGCTTGGTGGATATTGGCGTGTCTTTGGCATTTGTCGCAGTTTTTAACTATTTGTATGGAATCCCGGATAACCGTGGGCCAGAAATAGCCTGCTCTGATGACTTTTTGGGCTAATGTTTTGCCTCCGACGTGGTGACCGCAGCAGCCTTCGTGGATTTCACGGAGTATGTACTCCGTGTTCTCGGGTTCGATGCATTTGAGCAGGGGTTGCGAGAATCCGCGTTTGTATAGCTGTCCTGTGACAATGGTATAGTTGGCGGCTTCCCTTTTTATTCGTTTTTCCTCTTTGGGGTCTGGTGGCAGTGTTCCATCGAGGAGGTATTGCAGAATAGGGTAGGTCCAAGATCCCTGGTTTGAGATTGTCAGGTGAGCGTTGGTTGTTGTTGACACAGAGGGTGTCTTAACGACTTCCTGGATTAGTGATTTATTACCGTGTCCGGGTTTGGTACTGGCTAGCTTGGAGAGTAGGTCTGCTCTGGCATTTCGTTCCCTAGGGACGTGCTGTATGGTGACGTGTTCGAATCCTTCTTTTAGTTTGTTTACCTTGGCGAGGTATTGTTGGAGTAGGGGATCTCGTGTCTGGTAGTCTCCGTTAATTTGGGAACTCACTACCTGTGAATCGGTATTTACTTCTAGGACCTTTGCTCCGACTTCCCGGGCTAAGGATAGGCCTGCCAAGAGGGCCTCGTATTCTGCTTGGTTGTTTGATACTGGAAATTCATATAGTACCGACTGTTCGATCGTGATCCTGTCTTGGTTTTCGAGTATGACTCCGGCGCCTCCGTAGGTGGAGTTTGATGAGCCGTCGTCATGTAGTTTCCATGATTCGGGGGTGAGCTTTCCCGGAGTCATCTCGGCGATGAAGTCGGCCATAGCTTGTGCTTTGATCGCATTTCGGGGTTCGAATTTGATCTGGAATTGAGATAGTTTGATGGACCACGCTAGCATTCTTCCCGCTAGGTCGGGTTTCTGCAACACCTGCTTGACCGCCTGGTCGGTTCGAACCGTCATGGAATGAGCTTGGAAGTATTGTCGTAGGCGTCGGGAGGCTGTAAGGAGTGTGAAAGCTAGCTTTTCTAAGCGTGAGTAGCGAGCTTCCGCATCTTGTAGGACTTTGCTTATGAAGTATACGGTTTTTTGTTCCTTTTTCTCGTTTTCGCGGACGAGTGCTGCTGCGAGTGCCTCTTCCGTTATGGAGAGGTATAAGTAAAGTGTTTCCCCTGTTTGGGGTTTGGCGAGGATTGGTGATTCCGCTAGGACCCTCTTGAAGTGTTGGAATGTTTCTTCACATTCCGTCTCCCATTTGAAAGGGGCTCCTTTTTTCATTAGTTTGAAGAAAGGGGTCGCTTTTTGAGCCGATGCCCCGAGAAAGCGCGATAATGCCGTCAGTCGGCCGGTAAGCTTTTGGATGTCTTTAAGGTTTTTGGGGCTTGTCATCTCGATGACGGTGCGACATTTCTCTGGGTTTGCTTCAACTCCGCGTTGCGTAATCATGAAGCCGAGGAACTTCCCTGCCTCCATTCTGAAGGCACATTTTGCCGGGTTGAGTCGCATTTGGTGCTTTCGTAGGGTGTTCATTATGACCTTGAGGTCATCGGTTAGTTGTTCGCCGGATTTGGTCTTGGCGAGCATGTCGTCTATGTAGACTTCTAATTTGTTACCGGACAGGTCTTGAAATATCTTGTTAACAAGTCTTTGATAGGTTGCTCCAGCATTTTTCAAGCCGAAGGGCATTACTGTGTAACAGTACGTCCCGTCCGGGGTGATGAACGCTGTTTTCTCTTCGTCTGGTCTGTGCATCAGAATCTGGTTGTATCCGGAATATGCGTCCATGAAGCTGAGGTATCGATGACCGGATGCAACGTCTACCAATCCGTCGATGTTTGGTAGGGGAAAGGCGTCCTTCGGACAAGCTTTGTTGAGGTCCGTGTAGTCGACGCACATTCGCCATTTCCCGTTATATTTTTTCACTAGTACGACGTTGGCTAGCCAGGTCGTGTAGGGGAGTTCCCGGATGAAGTTGGCCTCGAGTAGGGCTTTAACTTGTTTTTTGACTTCGGTGGCTCGGTCTGATGACATTTTTCTTCTCCTTTGTGCTACTGGTTTAGCTTTGGGGTCCACGGCTAGACGGTGGGACATTAGGTCGGGGTTTATTCCCGGCATGTCGGCTGGTGTGAATGCAAACAGGTCTCTATTTTGTTTCAGGAGTTGAGAGAGTTCCTCTTTGAGGTCATATGGGAGGTTCCTATTAATAAAGGTGTATTCATCTTTGGTTGGCCCTATTTGTAGTTTTTCCATATCTCCTTCTGGCTCTGGCCTGGGTTGGCCGTCTTGTCGGGCATCCAGATCGGCTAGGAATACTCCGGCCGCATCTCGGGATTTCTTCCTTAGGGCTAGGCTGGTGTTGTCGCATTCGGCTGCGACTTCTCGGTCCCCGTGGATGGTACCGACGGAGCCGTCGTCGGTTCTGAATTTCATAAGGAGGTATTTGGTAAAGATGACTGCGGAGAAGTCATTGATTGTTTTCCTTCCGAGGATCACGTTATAGGCTGTGGAGTCTTTTAGGACTACGAATTTAGATAGGATTGTCTTCTTCTGGCTGCTCGTTCCTATGGTAATGGGAAGTGTGATTGAGCCATCTGGTTTGAGAAAGTTGTCTCCGAGTCCCGTGACGCCGTGGCGGTGTGTTTGGAGGTTGTCGTTGTGGAGTCCGAGTTTATCGAAGGCTCCTCGAAAAAGGATGTTTGAGTCTGCCCCGGTGTCTACCAGTATCCTTCGTACTAGTCCTGTTCCGATTCTAGCTGAGATGACGAAAGGGGCATCCTCGGCTGAGGTGCCGTGTTGGCAGTCCTCTGGTAAGAATGTTATCGTATTGTCGGCCGCGGAGATTGGGGCTTGGTTCCTTACAGCCATTACCTTGAGGTCTTTCTTCATTGTTAGTTTTGACTTGCTCGATACGTCCTTGCCTGTGATGACGTTTACTATGATGGTCGGATCTTCCTCTGGGCTTTCCCTGGGGGGTTGCTTTTGGGTTCTCGGGTTACGTCCTTCTCTCTCCGACGACCTGTCTCTCTCCGCGCGTCTCAGTTCTCTGATGATTTTGGCAAATTCTGGGAGTTTGCCGTCTCGTATGGCTTGTTCAAGGGCGTCTTTAAGGTCGAAACAATCTTGTGTTTTGTGACCGTAACCTCGGTGGTATTCGCAGTAGAGGGTTTTGTTGCCTCCTGTCCTTTCCTTGAGTTGTCGGGCTTTCGAAATGATGCCTCGATCTGCTATTTGGTGGTATATCTCGGTAATTGGTGCTGTCAGGGGCGTGTAATTAGAGAATTTGCCTATTCTTGGTGGCCGGCTGGTCGGCCTGGGGTGGTCCCGTTGATTCTCTTTGGGTGTTGGGTTATGGTGAGAAGCCGAATTGCTGCGTTGGGTGTTGTCGTGCTGCCGCTTGTTGGCCGCGACGACCTGGCTGACTTCTTCGTCGTTGATGTAGTCTTTGGCGACGTTCTGGATCTCATGCATGGTCCATACCGGTCTGGTGGTGAGGTGTTTGCGAAAATCTTCGTTCATTAGCCCATTGGTCAGGCAAAGGCTTGCGACGGAATCCGTGAGTCCGTCGACCGTTAGGCATTCGTCGTTGAAGCGGTCGAGGTATTTTCTTGTGGATTCGTCTTGTTTTTGTGTGACCCCTAGTAAGCTGATGGGGTGTTTGGCTTTAGTGATCCTAGTAGTGAACTGGGCCATGAATTTTCGTGTAATATCGTGGAAACTGGCTATGGATCCGTTTGGGAGGGCGTTGAACCATTTGATCGCTGGCCCGGCGAGGGTTACCGGGAAGGCTCTGCATCGGATCGCGTCGGCCGCTCCATCTAGGTTCATTCTGGCTTCAAAAGCCGTTAGATGTTCTTGGGGATCCTTAGTTCCATCGTACTTCATATCGGTAGGTTTGTCGAAGCCTTTGGGGAGTTTTGCTCTTAGGATTCTTTCTGTAAAGGGTGTAGCTCCCATTATTATATGGTCGTTTCTCGTGCGTTTGGTGTTTCGGTCCCTCCGATCTTCGTCTGAGTAGTGTTGATAAATCAGATCTCGAGAAGCGCTGCGGTTATGTTTCTTGTTGTATCGCCGTTCTGGCGATTTCTCGTGTCTGTGGTCGCGTGAGGAGCTGCGACCGTCTCTTCTGTCGTGTCGTCGGGTTGGCGACCTACCGCGGCGAGACCTTGATCTGGAGGTTGCATGGCTTCCATGTTCGTTGTTGTGTTTTTCTTTATTGGTTATCTTGCCTTCGAGTTCCTGAACCAGGAGGCAGAGATCCTGGATGATCTGCGCCGCTTTGTCCCTGGCTTTCTCAGGATGTCATCGGTCCGTGACGTCGTGGTCGTTCGCGTTTTGGACAGTACTCGCTATTCTCGCTTGGTTTGTGGCCTCTCGGTGCTCGGGGATTGGGTTAATCGGTTGAGAGTCATCCTGGCTTGAGGGGGTTTCCTCTAGGATGTCCCCCATCGGGCCCAGCTGGCGCAGGTCCCTACAGACGGCGCCAATGTACGAGATGTCTCCGGTACGGATTTGAAGGGTGGATCGGGAACCCGCGGGCAAGGCTGAAACCGGATTGCTTGACTGGAGCGATGGGGGGTGGTACCTGCAAAGACACTCCGACGCTCAAGTCAGAATGGATCTGAGAGGTATGAGGTGTAAGAAATGAATGATACCTGAAGGTACTTGGATCCTCCTTTTATAGGTGATGGCCGTTATCTTATCTTATCTTGTTTGATTAAGATAAGAGAGATATTTGAATTCGAAAGTTGGTTAGGAACTTTGAAGGGCCGGTTCTGGGCCTTCGGGTCGAAACGGGTTGTCCCCGGGTAACCGGGTATGCGGGATCCGTAGGTCGGATCCGTAATAGTTTTCATTTCTATTCTTCTTTTTCCTCCTCTTTTTCTCTATTTTTATTATTATCATTATCATATATAATTATCACGATCATCATGTGTTTCCTTCACTTTCTCTTTTTTCTCTTTTCTCTTTCTTTTTTTTTTCTTTTCCTCTTCTTTTTTCTTTCTTCTTTTTTTATTTCTTTTCTTTTTTCTTTTCTTTCTTCTTTTCTCCCCTTCTTTGATTTGATTTTTTATCATTTTTTTCCTCTTCCTCTTCCTTCATTATCATTATCATCACCATCATATTATATCACAGTTAGTTCAATATCACTATATATTAGTTCTTCCTCCTGCACTTTTTCTTTTTCTTAGTTCAATATCACTTTTAGAACATATTATATCACTGTTAGAATATATGATAATCAATTACTTTTATTAGAATTATTTAATATATCTAAATATTTATTATAAGATATTATGTCTTTATTATTTTGATTCTCTAAGTGCATATAAATATCCTTCTATATTGTATCATTATACACACAACTTGAATAGACACAAACCTTTTTTCTACTATTCTCTCTTACTTTTCTAACATGGTATCAAAATCTTGGTATCATCCTTGAAGATAATAGGTTATTTTTCTTCTGGTGAAATCACTGTATTTTTCACACTTTTTTTCTATGCTATTTTTCTTTATTTTTTGTTACTTTTTTAATGCTTTTTCACCTCACCTAATAGCTCATCCTCTCCATCTTGTGCCTTTTCCAATCTAATGAATCAAACATCACTGTCATCCGCTGTTTACCTATTCTCATGGAGAAACAATATAGTTATTGTCACCTTCCGACAATTCGTTATCCTCCGACATTTTATCATTTCTTCACAGATTGTCGCCTTTTCAATAGTTTTCGGGCAATTCATCATTTTTTCGACAGTTTCGTCTGCGTTTTTCTTGGAGCAGTTTTATCTGTATTTTAATTGCGTAAGTTTCGTCTGCGCTTCTTTGTGACAGTTTTGTCTGCACTTCCCTTGCGACAGCTTCGTTTGCATTTTTCTTACGGCAGTTCCATGTGCGCTTCCTTCCAGCAGTTCTGTCTACCCATTTCATCAATTTATGTAGTTTTTATTTCTATATTTTGTTTTAAATAAATTTCAAACTCTAAGTGACAACTTGAGTTGAGTTTGAGGGGAGATGTTAGAATATATTAAGATCAATTAGTTTTTGTTAGAATTATTTAGTATATTTAAATATTTATTATATAATATTACGTTTTTATTATTTCGATGAAAACCTATAAATATCCTTCTATATATTGTATTATTATACGCACAACTTGAATAAACACAAACTTTTTTCTACTGTTCTCTTTTACTTTTCTAACAATCACCAATTAGTTTAACGATAACAAAATAACATAGAATTTTTTTGTTAATAACACAAAAAAACTGTTGAAAATGATACCGAAATTTTTGATATATACAAAAAATATTTAAAGAACCACAAATCTAAAATCTTAATTCACTCAACCAATAAAATACATTCGAATGTATTTTAAAACTAAAAACTACATAAATTTGTTATAAATAACACAAAAATGACTAAATCTATTGAGTTCAATACCACTTAATTAGTTCAATGATATGAAAAATTTGTTAAGACATTTTCTGTGTCATGGTTATCAAATTTTGGTGTCAAAATTAAAAAATTTTATGGGTCAAAATTAAAAAAGTTTGGTATTATTTCTAATAAATTTTGCACAATTCAAAACTCTTATTTTTTTTTGTCTCTCTTAATAAGAAGCTGTGTCACAATTAAAAAATTTTAGTGTTAAAAATTAAAAAAATTCTCTATATCATACTTAAAAAATTTTAATATTATTTTCTTTTATTAATTTTGCATAATTTAAAATACTTTCTTTTTTTTTTTCATCATGATATTTTTTATTTTCTTCTTTTTGTTTCACCTTTTGATAATTTTTTTTGTTTCATCATTGTACGAAGAATAAAAACAAAAAAAAATTGAATGAAAAAAAATAAAAATAATGCCAGTAATGACCACGAGAAATTAAAGAGGAGGAAAAGAAATAAAAAACACCGCAATAGCAACAATAAAAAAATAATGATAAAGAGAAAATACGCAAAGAAAAATAAAAAATGTAAAGAAAAAGAGTTATGTGAGTGATTTTTGTTAGATTTAGACAAATTTAATTGCATTTAGTTAACTAAAATGTTTGAATGTACAATGAAGGCTCAAGAATTTGGTTATGGGGTTTAGGGTGGTGTATTGGCGGGGAATGGGTGAACCTAGTGTATTTACGTATGGATGGAGGTGTCCGGTAGAAGGACAACACGCGAGGACGTGTTGTGTGTTGGACACGTGGCAGCATCCTAGCCAATACGTGGGGGACGTGTTGGACACGTGGCAACATATTAGCCAACTCGTGGAGGACGTATTGAAACACGTGGAAAGCCTGTTGAATGATTTTTACAATACTGTAACACATTTTAAATATCAATATTCAACTAAAACACCATCTCTATTTCCATATTAAAAATAATTTCTGTACAATGAAATCGTATATAAAATACGTATTAAATATACAAAGGAAATTCTTCGTTTAAAACAAAGAACAAATAAATGAAACAAATTAAAAATTGAAAAGAATTCCTTGAAAATTAAAAATCGAAAGAAATACGAAGAATTGTATTATTTGCCCTTTTAATCTAGTGAAGGGTCTTTTTCTTCTTTTTTTTCTATATTTTTCAAGGTCGTACCTCTGGCATGATAAGCTCATTGAGTGCCCTCAGGTTCATTGTAACAAACACTTGAAGTGCGCCTTTCCAACAGTAACCAGATGTAATGTGACATTAATTAATTTTTCTTTATTTCTTTAATTGGGGAGTTGAGGAAACGTGGTCATTACTTATGAATTGATATGACGACACATATTTCAGATTCCTCAATGGCGCAATCAAATTAATTAAGAGTAAACATTATATAAATATTTTAGTTTCTAATAACTTTTTATTATTTAAAATATTTTTTAAAATTATTTCTATGAAATAAATTAAATTTTATTATTTTTAATAAAAATTTTAGTATATATTTAGCAAATAAAGTCACAATAGATTTTACAATAAAATAACTAATTCTTAAAAATATCATTATAAAATAAATTAATCTCTTAAAAATTTTTTATTACAAGTACATAAAAATTAATTATTTATATAATTATATATATTAAAATATAAAATATATATTAAAAATAAATTAAATAATTTATATATTTATACTTGAATATATAATAAATTATTTAATAATTAATTTTTAGTGTTTGCCTAACATTTTTGTTAAACAAAACTGATCAAAGTGTTGAAAATATTTAAGAAACAAATTTTATTTTATTTTTTGGTCAGGAGAAACAATTTAGGGTGGTGCTTAGTAATTAAAGTATGGTCCCACCTATCTATATGGGCCTTGATGGGCTCTTCTACTCCCACGTAGGTGCAGCAAGGGTCCAGCCACTTGACTAACGAGCCTGTGGGCCCACCAGCCGAATGCATCTTTGGATCGTGGGCCAAGGCCGACACTTTCTAACCTATGTATTTGTGGGGAATTATTTTTTTTTAATTTTTATTATTTAATATATTTTTATATGTCTTTTTTGTCCGATTTAAAGAATATAAAACGAGTAATTACATTTTATAAAATAATTAAAAAAATTAAAAAAATCTATTTTCGTAATAATAATGTTCATCCACACCAAGCACGACTATGGTTATATATAATTTTTTAGTTGTCATATTATGGAATTATTTATTCTAAAACTTTGAAAGGTTAAGTAAAAATATGTCTATTATGTTTATACATTTGATTTTTTTTTGTTTCATAAGTTTTTTATTTAAGTATGAAGTTTTGTTTAATTTTTTTATCATATTAATTTTTTAAGAGTAAAAAGAATCAAACTCTAATAATATATCATAAAATTATTTATTTTAAAATATTAATTTATTAGATATAAAACTAAATGAAAGATTATATATTTAGCACATGCCACCTTATATATATAGTAGTTGTTTAAATTGTTTGATTTATTATATTCGATTTTTAAGATTGACATATGTGTAAGACCAACTCCAAGTGAGTTCTAATTTACTTTTTCTGATAAATTTTGGTTCCACTCATTGGAGAAACAACAAAATGAGTTTTCTCACGTAATTCAAAGAAGAGGAGTCTCTTTTCAGAGGGACTCAGACCAACTCCAACTGGTAAATTCCAATTTATTTTTTCTGACAAATTCTGGTTCCACCCATTAGAAAAGCAACAAAATGAGTTTTTTCACGTAATTCAAAGGAGAGGAGTGCCTTCTCAGAGGGACTCATGGATAGCCAATGATAACTTGCCACAGTTACCTTTTAAATAAATAATTATATTAAATAATTAAATAATATTCAATTTAGTAATAATTATAATAATTAATTAAATTAAATAATTATATTTTTATTTAATTAATAATTTATATTAATTATTTAAATAATAATTAATTAAATAATTAAATTATAATTAATTTATTAATAATTATAATAATTAATTAGATTAAATAATTAAATTTTTATTTAATTAATAATTTATATTAATTATTTATATCATAATTAATATTAAATATTATTTATATTTATATTATTATATTAAATTAGCCATTGCAAAACTAGCCGTTGTAAAATTAGCCGTTAGAAACTAGCCGTTACTATGTTACCGTTATTATTAATAAATTAATATTTTGTTACTCTATATATACCACTTAGATACATTTCTATTCTCACACTCTCTACTACTCTTCTTCATTTTCTTCCAAGTTTACGAAATCAAAGTTCTGCTACTATTATTTTTTGTTCGAAAAAATGGATCCAAACCAACTCAACTCTTTCTTCAATTACTTACAAAATTTTCCTCAAATTCCAAATACCCAACAATCTCAAACCTCAAACTCTCAAACTCCAAATCAAAACTTCACACTACCAAATACATTTCAAAATCCAAATCCACAAAATTTTTCTAATTTCAATTTTCAAGCTCCTTATAATAATCAATTTCCTATATTCCAACCGCAAAATCAAAATTCACAAACACCCCATTTTTTATTTTCATCCATATTTAACCCCTCTATCGGAAATGTTACTCTAACTTCCTTATCGTTTCCAACTCAATTCAGTGCATCAAGACATAACTCATCTGGTGTTGGTGGCTCTTCTAACCCATCCTCTCAGACTCCTATACAATCTAGTCTAAATTCGCAATATTCATATTTTGCCAACCCTCGTGGATTAGATGCTATCGACCTCAACGATGATGATATTGAAGATCGGAGGCAAGATAGTATTCAACACTGGCATTGAAAAGAGGATGAGATGCTGATCAGTGCATGGTTAAATGTTTCAACTGACCCTGTAGTTAGTACCGATCAAAAGGGAGAAATATTTTGGAGTTGAATTCATAGCTACTGTGTAGAATTTTGCTCCGACATGACAAGGGAGTAGTTACATGTAAGAAACGATGGTATAAGATCAACAAGACTGTTGCACAATTTACTAGTTGCTACGATCAAGCTAGTCGAAACATAAGAAGTGGTTCGAACACTGATGGTATAAAGGAGTTGGCTTATAAACTTTATTCCACAAATTATGGTAAAAAAATCACTTTTGAGAGGCATTGGAACATGCTTCGGTTGGAGCAAAAATGGAGAAGCCAACTACCTACACAGAATGGCGGCTCAAAGAGAATCAAGGTTAGTGCAACTGGAGCATACTCATCCTCATCAAACCCAGAAACACCGTTGGCTGACGAGTCCGGTGTGGACTCTCCCATTCGTCCACAAGGATCAAAGAAGAGCAAGCGAAAATGTAAGAGAAAAGCACAAGTATTTGAAGATTTTAGCGAAAGAAAATCATCGGTTGTTAAAAAATTATCTCTCATGGAAGATATTAAGAATGTTAGAGAAAAGGAACTAATGGATAGGGAAAAAGAAAGAGAAGAGGAGAAGGAACATAGAGCAAAGATTATGGCTATCAAAGAGAAGGAGTTACAAATTCAAGCGGCAATGAAAGAATAAGAATTACAAGCTCAAGCGGCAATAAAAGAACAAGAATTACAAACTCAGAGGTATGTTAAAGAAATGGAGATAAAAGCAAAAGAAAGGGAAATGGAAAGGATGGCCAAGGAAAGGGAAAGTGAGATGGATATGCAAATACTTAATGCTGACATGTCTACAATGAGTGAAAAACGACGAGCTCTTCATGAGATTGCATGTGAGAAAATAATCGCCAAGTGGTTTACTTAATGGTTCCTTGTATTCGTAGAGTTATGTAGTATGTTCTTATTTTTATTGCGTATTACTGGTATGTGATGTAGTTTGTTTTATTTATTTTTGATGTTAATTTTTAAATTAGTCAATATTATTGTGCCGTTATTGTTCATGAAAGTGACCGTTGCAAAACTAACCGTTGCAAAACTAGCCGTTAAGGTACTTATTGCAGACACACTTATAAATATCAACTATCAATGACTTTGCAACTCCACTTTAACTCTTGTTTCTCACCTCGAAAGAGAACTAAAAATTACATTTCTAGATATGGCTAGAAATTTTGATGATATGTTTAATGAAGCTTTGTATGGCAAAAGAAGACGGCAAGATAACACACTCATAGATAATTGGATCGATGAGTATTTACTCAAAGATTCAGAAGAAGAAGATATCGATAGAAGCTCTATCCCAATTACTCGTAGATGGATCAACAGAGATCGAGAAGCAGGACATGATCGCCTTTTCCAAGATTACTTTGCAGATGAACCGGTGTATAATGCTGACATTTTCTGACGGAGATTTCGAATGAGAAGACATGTGTTCCTTCGGATAGTAGATGCTCTCTCAAACGTCTATCCGTATTTCCAATAGAGGGTTGCTGCAACTGGAAGAAGAGGCTTGTCGCCACTCCAGAAATGTACCGCTGCGATACGGATGTTAGCATATGGAGTAGCAGCTGATGCTATTGATGATTATATGCGCATAGACAAGAGCACTACAATTGAATGCTTGGAAAAATTTGTTGAAGCTGTCATTTCGGTGTTCGAGGATGAATACTTACGAAAATCCAATCCAAATGACGTACAACGCCTGCTACAAATGGTGGAGGATCATAGCTTCCCTGGCATGTTGGGTAGCATTGACTGCATGCATTGGCAATGGAAAAATTGTCCAAAGGCGTGGAAAGGTATGTACATGAGTGGTTATCGTGGGGTTGCAACCATAGTACTTGAGGTTGTAGCATCTTCAGACCTTTGGATATGGCATGCGTTCTTTGGAGTTTCTGGTTCAAATAACGATATCAACGTGTTAGATCGTTCTCCAGTGTTTGATGATATTCTAAATGACCGTGCTCCGGAGGTAAATTATACTATTAATGGTAATAATTATACAATGGGATACTATTTAGCATATGGTATTTATCCTGAATGGGCCACATTTGTCAAATCAATCTCAAAGCCACAAGGGGAGAAATGCAAGTTATTTACACAATACTAAGAAGGGCAAAGAAAAGATGTGGAACGAGTATTCGGAGTGTTGCAAGCACGCTTTGCAATTATACGTGGTCCAGCTCGTTTTTGGGAAAAGAAGAAGCTTGCCAACATAATGAGAGCTTGTATTATATTGCATAATATGATTGTTGAGGATGAAAGAGACACTTATGCAGGAAATTTTGCTCAAGGCTTAGAGTATGATGATGTTGAAAATGGCTTATCACAACCTCAGCTGGGAGAAGAAGATTTTGCACCATACCATCAATTTCTCCAAAGAAATGCCCAACTTCGAAATAAGCAGCAGCATAGACAATTGAAAGAGGACTTGATTGAACACATATGACAATTTCACAATGCTTGTCGTCAACTATAGAGTTTAATTATGTTTTTCTTTGTATTAAGTAATTTTACAAATTAGTGTAACCCCGAATTATATATTGTGTATTATTGTTATATATGAATTTATTTAATATTAATATCTTTTAATAGTGAATTATTTTTAAATTTAAATATTTAAATTACATTATTGAAAAAAATTAATTACATTAATTTCAAATATTTTAATTAATTAATTAAGTGGGACCATAACAGGAACTAAAGTTAGTTCCTCCTAATGGAGAAAAGAGAGATGCTTTGAGTTTCTATTTACTATTTATGACGCAAAAGCTGATGTGGAGTTACTTTTTATGACAGGTGGGCCATAAACAGGAACTGGGATGAGTTTCCTACTGGAGATGGTCTAATAGCCTAATAGACTTAGCTTTGTGTTGAGTCATTTATCCGTAAAAAAGGAAATTGATGGATCTAAATGAGTCATTAGCTTCCATACAATGGAGACATGAGGGTTTATATATCCGCAATAGACCTAAAATGAATTAAAATAAAGTATTTTAGACTTCTAACAAGTAATTTTATGTTTGAGTTTTAAAAACTAAAATGAATTTTTTTTTGAAAAACTTCTATTTTTTAAAATAGAAATTTAGTAACACAGAATCAAATTAATCATATTCTTGACAAAAAGATTTGGATGTTGATGCTTCAATTTCATAATATATACCTGTTCGGTTTGTCGGGTACTGAACGGGTCGGATGCTCTGTGTATGTGAAGGAGACTGGGGACCTGAATCCGGGTTGCTTACACGTGATTGGACCTCCTAAGCAGGCGCTGGAAGGAGAGGGATGGAGCTTCACAACCTCCCGGGTTGTTGGAGTGGTGAAGGGAGAGCCATCTGCAAAAGGGACTCCGACGCTCAAGTCAGAATCCATATATACAAGGTGGCAGTAAAGGTGGGAGTATGGTGACGTACCTGGGGGAGGGGTAGGGCCCTCCCCTTATATAGTCTGACACATAGGGCGGGTCCCACAGGAGCAAACTCAGCTTCCAAGAAACTTCCCTCCCCAGCTGTCATGTGCCTCGCAGGGGGAGAAGTGGTGTGTTGGATTTCTTCCCAGTCCGAGTGTTGCATACCCGTAGGGTCGGTCAGCCGGGTCGGTTGCCTGACCATATGGGCTGGGCCGGAACAGTGCCCCCAACACGCCAAAAATGGTCGTGACGTGTGCGCCGTTGTTGGCGCGTTCCATTCTACCTTCTCTGCGGTTGGATCCTCGCGGGGTCGGTCGCTCGTGATGGGGCGTGTCCCCTACGCGCGAGTGCGCTTTACAATTTTGAGAGAATATCATTCGTCGCCTCGTTCTCCGCACTTGTCATTTAATGCCATTATGGCTGATTTGAAAGCTTGGAAAAAAGTCAGTTTTACCCCTGACTTTCGTGCTTCCCGATAGAGGCAGTTACTCCTTAGTGTCCTCTTTCTTTCCCCCATTTTCACGTTCCATCTTCTTATTTCTGCCTTTTGCTCTATTCCTTCTCATCTTTTCCCTCCTACTTTCTGGATTCCACTGCCATTATCTACTTCTAATTTGATTGCAACTGCATTCCCTCAAATTTTTCCAGTTTTCTTTGACAACAATCTTTCTGGTAAGTGCTTCTTTCTCAATCCTTTGTAAATGAATGCTGCTATTGCTATTGTTGCTACTTCTTTGCTTGGTAGTTCATAGGTTGTGTGCGCTTTTCTACTTGGATGATGCCGCTGTTAGTTAGACTTTTAGGGCCGGGGGGGGGGGGGTTACCACTATATCTCTATTTTTTGTTTTTATTCTTTGCTTAACTATAGATAGGCTTGCTGTAATGCGCAGTGCTAGTTCCGGATTAACCGATTTTTTGACCTATCGAACTCGTTGACTAAGTGGTGCCCCCACTGTAGGTATGGCACAACGTCCTGTTGCGAGGGCTCCCGTAGACCGGTATGCTTGGGTGACCTCGGATGTGAAGGAGACTCCTTCGCGAATAACTTTGGAGGAGCTCACGGAGTTTCGTCAAAACGACCAATTGTGCAGAGGGGATCCCAAGGAGGATAATTATGACGTGTTTGTTCCCACGGACCAGAAACGAATATGCCACCTTAACTTAAACACTCTCCGGATTGCTGATTGGATGTGGTTGTACAAAGCTATGTTTACCATCTTGGGGGTTCGCATCCCCTTTTCTCCCTTCCAAATGGCGCTACTAAACCGATGTGACGTGACGCCGTCGCAACTACATCTGAACAGTTGGGCCTCCATTCGATGCTTCGAGATGGTCTGCGAATATCTTGAGCTACCGGTCTCGATGGAGGTGTTCTTGTGGTTCTTTGTCTTAACGAATCCCTCCAAAGAAGGGAGAGCCAAGAAGGGATATATGTCTTTCCGGGCAGCCCAGGGTAGACGGATTTTCGGGTTGTTCAAAGACTCCTTTTACGGTTTCAAAGAAAAGTACTTTAAAGTGCGGCCTGTCGAAGGTTGACATCCATTCTGGTTGACTTTAGAGGGAGAACGCCGCATCCCAACTTATTGAAACTTTAAAACCGGGGCCAATGTATTCACAAAGGTGACTTACAAAGATATGACAACCCTTTTTGGATATATAATAAATACTAATATATTTTAGAAGAATTGGTTTATGTCGTATCTTTAAAAAAAATAATATTTATACTATTTTTAGTGTATATATATATATATATATATATATATTATAAAAACAAAATTTTAATTTTACTTCATTTTTTTATCAATTAATTTTAGTATCAAAAGTACAAAAATAATACATATATTTCTTCTTTATAAAAAATAGATAATAAGTGTGTTTTTTACGCTCACATTTCATTTTTTTGTTAACTTTAAAGCATAGTTTCATGGCAGAGATGGAATGGGGAGGCGTTTATAGATGGTGTTTGCGCTTCTACTCAATAATTTTGATGCATTAATACTATAAAACTTTTTATATAATTATTTAATCGTATTTGTTTTTTGATAATCAATTACGTGATCAATATAAAAGGTATTTTTTCGGCTAATCAGAGAAGTGTTACACATACAAGTCATTTTGGTTTACAAGTCATATAAATTGGGTCAAACCCAACAAAAAGGACGCTCACCCATACGAGCGTGTTAACACGCGCGCTACTCAATGGTTTCCATAGCGCGTTTCGCGTTCCTCCTCCTCCTCCTCCTCTTCTTTCTTCTTCTCCTTCTTCTTTGCGTTTCTCCTCCTTTTTCTTCACGTGTTTCATCTTCATCGTCGTTTTTTACTACTGTTGTTGTTGTTGCATTTTTTTCCTCATTCTCTTTCTATTAATTTTGTAACATTATGTATTTTTTTTGTTTGATTTTTTCCTCTCAAGAAGAATGATGAGAATATGAAATAAGAAGATGAAGAAGAAGAAGTAGTAGAAGATGAGAAGGAGGAAGAGGAAGAGTTTTGAATTATGCAGAATTTATCAGAATAAAAATACACCCAAATATCTTCGTGTTACATCCAAATTTGCTGCAAATACAGAAAAATATTTCCTCTAATGCTGCATTTTTTTTCTTCTTTTTTTTCTTATTTCTTTCTTTCTTTTAGTTAAATGAATGTAAGTTCATCATCTTCCAACTAATTTTGTAGCATTATGTATTTTTTCTTCTTCTTTGTCTGATTTTTTTGTTTTTATTCTTATTAAGAGAGTAAAACAAAAAGAAACTTGAGAAGATAAAACAAAAAGGAAAAGATGAATAAAAAAAAAGAAGAAGAAGACGGTGATAATGATAAAAAAATAAAAAGCAGTAAAAGACGAGGAGAAGGAATAGGAAGAATTTTGAATTATGCAGAACTTATCAGAATAAAAATACACCCAAAATTCTTAAAATACATCCAAATATCTTCTTCTTGCACCCAAATATCTTTGTGTTACACCCAAATTTACTGCAAATACAGAAAAATATTTTCTCTAATGCTATATTTATTTTCTTCTGAATTGAACCATACCTCAGTCACTTGATTGGATTCAAAACAATAATCAATTTCGTTCTGGTTCAATTGACAATCTGAATAAAAATTATTCATTATCTTCAACAACGAGATAGCTGATGATGGAGGAGAAAGAGAAAAAGAAAGGAGGAGAAGAAATTCTAATAAAAAAAGAAGGAGGAAGAGGAGGAGGAGGAGGAGGAAGAGGTGGTGTTGATGACGACAATAACAAAGAAGAAGAACAACGTATAGTAACAAGAAGAAAAAGAAGAACGTGCAGTAACGGTATGAAGCGCATGAATATAAATGACTTGTAAAGACTTGTATGGGAAAAACGCTTGTATGTGGAGAATAATTCATGTAACCTTACGTAATTTGATGCACATGTAAAATTAATTTATACCGATAGTTGTATCAAATTGAATTTATATATATATATATATTATATTTAGTAGTTTATTATGATTTATTAGAATAAATTTTGCTATTTTTATAGTACTGAAAAAGCCTTAAATTCATAATACTATTAAATTTATTAATTATATTTTGCTAATAAATTACAATTTTACATCTAATGATCTACATGTTAAAAGTCCAATTTTTTTTTTTAAAAAAATCACTTGTTCTACATACATTAGCCACTCTTTTTTCGTTTTTAAATTTGAAAGCTCACAGATCGATTGAAAACCTTAATTGAAAAGGAGAATGAATCTTGTTAATTTTTTTAAACAAATATAAAATAATAAAAGATCACATTTAACAAAATAATTAAATACAAAAAATTAAGATAATTTTTTTTATGCACACGGTATTCTTCAATGCGATAAGTCAATGACTAGTCATCGCAGATCTAAATTCTATTTAAATGTCTGCTTTCGAATTCACGATATTTATTTAAACGAACGAATGAACTAACCGCTCGACCAATTTAAATCGGTTAAATTAAAAGAATTTATTTCCAATTAAAAAGTCGCATGTTGGGGTTGTGGAGTCCAGTTATATACGCTTGTGGATTACTCAAGTTGTGGTGGAATACATTTCTCATACGTATCCATACTATTTTTGCTGCAAACAATATTTCTGACTTTAGCTGAAAAGGAAATGGGAAATCGTCTAACTTAATTAATTAATCTCACAAAAACGTTATCATTATTTTTTCTACTTCTCATTATAAAAGAGTTTGAAAATCGATCTCTGTCACGCATATTTAAGAATTTTCAAAATTAACAACTATATATACGACATCAAATCTTAAAAAGTAAATGAAAATAATTAAATATAAGCCGAAATTCTTTTATCCTACTTAAAGTTACAAATTTATTTTGAAAATAAGTGATTCCGGTTTATTTTTGTTTATGTATTTGTTCTTTTTATGGTAAATTCTTAACAATACCTAAAGAATTATATATAAAAAATTAAGTTTATTATTTTATTTTCCTAAAAGAATCTGATTTAAATTTAAAATATTTAAAATAATTGTCTATTTTAAATATGAATATGATATTAACAATTTTTTCAATAACACATTTACTTTAATTATAATAATTGAATAAACATTAATTATATATGTTTATTATTATCTATTTAAAAATAACTTTATTTATTCATACAATTTTAAGTATTTTCAAATTGCATATATATTTAATATGTGAATTATTTATTTTGAAGACTTATTTCACATTAGACAGAGTAGAGGGAATAAAAAAATATTGGAAGTTCTAACTCATCTTTTTATTTTTTACTTTTTAAATAATAAAAATATTGAATTTTTTATATTTTCAAAAAATAATATATATTAAAAATGTTACTAATTTAAATACTATGATAATAATTAAGAGGATAATTAGACCTACTAATTAATACTCGGGAGTAAAATAGTAGGAGTTTGTCAATTCTTGAATTGGTGCAATTAAAGCATCTGATTAACATAACTCTCCTAATTAAGATATCTTCTATTTTTAATACTCTTATTTTTCGGCTCCTTTCTTCCCCTTAAAACAAGTCATCAATTTTCTTGCAAGGTAACACGTGGCAGCTTCTAAACACTTCATGCTTTGTGGGGACCACTTAAAATAGGTTCTGATATAGGCACGCGGCCTACAAAGATTCCCCGCCGCCATAACCATCTTCCCCTTTCTCTCTCCAAACTATTCATTCTCTCACGTTTTCATACTTCCTCTCCTTCGGCACGTGCGCTGTGTGGAAGTTACCATATTGCCCTTGAAATCATGTGGATTAGGTTGGTGTGGACCAAATTTATTTATTTATTTATTTTGATATTTTTGAATCTGTGTGTCCGTACTAAATCCAACAAGGCGTGATAGAAAATTTTAGGGTAGGGCCTTTGGAATTGTACTTAGGTGACAAAGATTAAGCTTAATGATGATGATAATGGTTAATAGAGGATTGATTATTTGTGTTTTTTTTTGTTTGTATCAAGTATCCATGAGGTCAGAAATGATTAATTTCTCGAATACTGTAAAAATATAAAATGGACAACTTTTTCAAAAAAATAAATTTTATTTTATTTTCATGGTTCAGTGAATATTAAATTTTTAAGAATTAAGAATTATTTATATTCTACCTTTTGAAAATTTTATCCTTATTAATAGTCAACTTGAACTTAGAGCTAGCCCACCAATTATACATAACCATGTGTCTAAAATTACAATTGATTTTTTTTAAATTAATTTTTTTAAAAATAAATAGTAATAATACGATGACTTATTATTTAATATATTTTTTATATATAATTTTTTAATTATTATAAAAAATTTTATATTAATATTCAATTATGTAATATTATATCAATAAAAATAACTATTTTTATATTATTTATATAAATAGTTATCTAAAAAATAAATGTATTTAAATGATAAGATAAAATACTATATATTTTTAATATATTAAAATTAAACTTTTATTATAAAATAAATTGGGATGGATGGATATTCTCAGTTTAACCAACCACACTCCATTTCATAATAATATGATTAATTTTAAATAAATTACTAAAAAATATTACAGAAATGTTTCATAATGTAAATTATAAGATTCTAGAAACATAAAACATACACTTTTTCCGGGTTATGGTTCTGGTTCAGGTCCCGTGGACAAGATTTCAAAAGTGGGAGTATTAATTAATGGCAACTACTCCCATTAAGATGCCAAAAACATCTTCTCATGATGATCTTTGTTTAAAAAATGTAACTTATTTGTTTAGCAACATTTTGAATAAAGGTAACATTTTTACTTCAAATAAAAATCAAGTCCTACAATCTATCATCCAATGGTCAAAATGAAATATCTTCACACGATGACAATCATAAAATCTTCATTGGAGTAGCCACCTTAATTAATTAATATAATAACACAGTTGTAATATAATAGGGACTTGGCTAATGAAAAAGGAGATAGAATGTTTCTGTGAGATCAATTATGAACACGTCTACAAATTATTATTTAATTGTACGATACCATGCATCTATATTGCACTCATTATTATTACTCTACTCACTAGTTTTGGAATTAAGATGAGAAGCAGAATAAATAAAAATTTAAACAAAGTTTGATAATTTGAAAGAATGAAATCTTATATTTATAAAGAAACCTTAAATTACATCTATTTCCCACCCACCCCCTCTAAAAAAAAAGAAAATTAAATAACCAAAAACTACAAACTGAGAAATAATAATTCACATTTTAAATCGGTTCCTATGTGTGTTATCCTACATATAAAAATTTATTTCTATTTAATAATAATTTTGTCATATTCTCTGATTTCCCTTCATTTTTTAATTAGTAAATAATTTCACACACTATAACCGTTTCTCCCTCATCACAATAATTCACATGTTGTCACCACATCCTAGATTTTGTAGAAGCAACATGTTTTCATCATTCCAGAAATTGCTGAATGTAGAGGGATTATTAATCCAAGGGGTGTTTGGTAATTCCATGGCTTGGAAATCCATCTCTTGATGAGGGAACAATGACATGGAGGATGGACTAGTGATGCAATCCATGAAGCTAACTTGGTTGTTGTTATTTCCTTGTTGATGGTAATAATCCGAACTAGGGTCACTGTTGTTGTTGTTGTTGTTGTTACCAACATGAACATTATTATTATTGTTGCAATAATCTTGTGTGACAAACGAATCCGATGATGTTCCTGTGCTACTATTCTCTGGAGTAGCATAACCAAAGTTGTTGTTGCTCATATTCATAATGTTTCCACTATGAACCTCCAAGTTGTTAAGGTTGTCGAAGTTGTATGCTGTAGTAGTATTATTGTTGTTAATAGCGACTGATTTAGTAGCTGATAAAGTCGGAGAATTGGACGACGTGGCGGTCGCAGCAGTCGCAGCAGTTGTAACCGTTGCTGCGGCCGCCTGTATGCGTTCCACTAGTCTTGGCATCCAAAGGAAGCGCATGGTGTCTTTGAATTGCTTGCTATTTACATCACATTTGAGTTGTTTCGCATGTTTTTGAACACGAGTTCTCCAATAGTTCTTGATCTCGTTGTCAGTTCTTCCAGGTAGGTATTGAGCAATTTTCGACCATCTAATAAATGAATTAATTAAAATTAACAACTTAGATGACATAATTTAAAAAATAATGTGAATTTTTTCTGAATAATTTAATTATTATTAATTATTACCTGTTTCCCCAACTAGCATGGAGCTCAAGAATAAGAAGCTGTTCTTCAAGAGTGATGTTACCACGTCTAACATCTGGGCGCAAATAATTCAACCATCTCAATCTGCAGCTCTTCCCGGTTCGTTTCAGTCCTATAAATAATGAAAAAAATAAATAAAATTGCTTAATTTGGTAAAGTTATTGCGAAAGATGAGCAAAATTCTATTTAATAAAGGGGAAAAAAAATAATGAGCATTTTTATCCATTATTGTTGCGGCACTTTTGTTTTTGTGAAACACACATAATGATTTTGAGTTGTGTATTCTGTTCAAGTGTTCATATTTCTTTTTCTTTCTTTATTATCACAATAATTGGAGATGCCTGCCTCCAAGCAATTACCTATAATTATAACTATATTATATATTTCATTTCATGCCCCCACCACACACAAAAAATATATTAGTTTTTATATATTATGCCATTAATTAACTTAAAGTCCATGAACATATAATTTCTCATTCATGCCGTTCTTGTATATATTTATAAGAAAAACGTAAATTTTGGCTTTTCTACCCTGAAATGGATTGATGATTGAACAAGACGAGAAATAGTGGACGGAGCTTTCACACCACAAAATAATAATAATAATAATAATAATAATAATAATAATAATAATAATAATAATAATAATATTGTGAAGATATACAAAACTAAGAAGAAATAGAAATAAAAAGAAGGACATACCGGCAGAGCGGGCAAGAGAATTCCAGCGACCTTCGCCATGATTGGCAATGTAATTGATGAGGGTAAGGTCTTCGTCGACGGTCCATGGACCTCTTCGGAGGTCCATGTCATCGTCGTTATTGTCATTGTTGTTGTTGTTTAGCCTTCGTTTCATATCCATGGTGGATGTTGTGTTAATTACTTAATTAATTAACACCCACTTTGGATAAAGAGGTATGTAATACAAGCTTTTGTATGTTTGGGTTTGAGTTGAAAAGAGGTGAAGAAGAGAATGAGAGAAAGAAAGAAGTGAAAGAGAAAAGAGTAAGAGAGAGTTTTGGCTTGTTACGAAGGAGGAGGTAGAGAAGGGTAGGGGCCTTTTATAGATATTTAATTAAGGTAGCTAGCTCAAGGATGGGGTTGTCAAATTAATATTTAAAACAAAAATTAAATTATGGTGGAAATCAGAAAGCGATTGGAGTTGGGATCGAAGATAGAGAGGAAGAGGGAGTGGTAAAAAATTAATGATTCAATTAATTAATTAATTAAGAGAAATGAGAAATTTGGAAGAGTATTAGTGCAAATAGAGTATTATTTATACTATTATATATACTAAGGAGGAGAAGCCACGACACGAAGTTTGACGACAGATTGACTTTGTTGGCTTTGTTGTGCCCGCGCGTGCCCTATGTATGATGCCATTTGTGGTTACTCTCAACCCACCATTTTGAAAAGAGGAGAATAAAAATAACTTCATCACTTGTTAATTCAAAGATTAATAAATTTTTTATTAATTAAAAATATAAAAATATTTTTATTTTTTTAAATTAAAAATATTTAAGTCTTTTCATTTAAAATATATATGAGAACAAATATCTTTTAAATATATCGTGTTCTAAAATATAACACTACAAGAAAGTTTTAGAATAGCAATCGATTTTAGCTACTAATAAAATCGGTTACTATGAACGACAATCAAAATTTTCTAAAACAAAAAAAATAGTTGTTAAATCAGTCGCTAAATTTCAATTAGCGATCGAATTAGCAACTGAAATAAAAAAAAAGGCATTTGGAGTCTGTTAGTGGCTAAATCGGTCGCTATTTTTAATTTAGCGACTGATTTTGTGATCAATATAAAAACAAGCTTAATAATGCATGGTGGGTCGCTGACTCGGTCACTAAGAAGTTGGTCGCTAAATCGGTTGCTAAGTGTTAAGATAGCGACCAATATAAAAATAAGATTAATAATGGTTAGTTGCTAACTCAGTCATTAAGAAGTTGGTCGCTAAATCGTTTGCTAAGTATTAAGATAGTGATCGATTTAGGAATCAACTATAAAATATTGGTTTTAAAGCAGTTGGTCACTAAATTGGTTGCTATTTTATAATTTAGTGACCGAACTAGTTAGCAACCAACAAAAAAATAGGCTGAAAAAATAGTTGGTCGCTAAATCGGTTGCTAAGGGTTAATATAGCGACCGATTTTAGCGACCAACTATAAAATCTTGGCGTTACAGCATTTAATCGCTAAATCGATCGCTATTGTAATTCTTAGCAACTGAATTTGTGACCAACTAAATAATAAATTATAAATTAATTAGTTGCTAAATCAGTCACTGTTTTAAATACATTGAATATGAACAAATTAGATTCCAAAATAAATAAATAAAAGACATAACTTTTCTAGTTTTCAACCCTAATTTATCCCCGTTGAGTTAAGAAATTAACTAATATGATTAATGATGACAAATATTATTTTATTGGGCTAATTATCCAATTAGTTTTGATGATTTTGTTTAAAGTGTTGCAGGCCAAAATTCACACTTGCAGCAGCCCAAAGTAATTAAAATAAAAATCAGAAGCCTCACAGTGTGCAACACTTACAAACAAGCCCAAATTAATTTAGAATAAAGAAATTAAATGGGCTGAATGGACAAAGCCAACCCAAGCCCAAATTAATCCCTTATGCCAATCCTTCCAAAATGCTTTCACCAAAAGCAATGTTCCTTTTTCATTTTTGGTCAGAACTCAGAGAAGAGAGAGAAAGATTAGTTCCTAAGTCATTCACTAAAGAAGAAAGAAAAAGAAGGATTAAGCAAGAAAGGTTGAGGTCTAATCACCCAAATCAAACCACATCAAGCTAAGTCAGAGGCTAAAGGTGATTCATTTCCTTTTACATGCATCTTACTTTCTTCCATCCTTCTCCAACTCTCTGCTACTTCATTTTGAGATATGGAAAGAGTGATTTCTGAGATACACTGTTATGAATCAAAGGCCAAGATTGTTTCTTGGAGACCAAGTAGTATCTCAAAGGGTTCAGATGTGGAATTCCCATTGAAAACCTTTCTTCTTTGCTGTTCTGAGGCATTCGGTCAAAAGAAAGAGATCTGTTTTAAAATTCCCATTTGGGGATTAATGGAAGAAAGTGAATGGCTAAGTTGGTAGCACATAGCTCGAGGAGTTAACTTGGTAGAGAGCAATTCAGCAACATGCAAGGAGATACAAAAGACAATTTTTTCATTATTCTGAAGCCAAGGAGAGAGAACCAGTATTTGAGGTTTATGTTTTGAGAAGAGCTCTCTGAAGAAGTTCATCAACTTGGACAGTGTTTCCTAATCAAAGGAGCATTCTTCCAGAATGAGAAACTAAATCAGAGGCAAGCAAATCTGGTTCATCACATAGCAAAGAGGTTGTTGAAGCATTAATCTCCTTCATATTTTACAGATTGTAATTTCATTTTTAATGTATATCTTTTTGTAATTTCTTGAGTGGTAAAAGGCTGAAAGAGAGAGCTTAAGAAAAAGCCAAAGAGTGAAAAAGGCTGAGTGATACACTTGAGTGAAAAGCCTAAAGTGATTTCATATTTCTTTAGGTTGGTTTTGTGTCTTGTATCTTGTACCAGTGAGGTATCTCTTTCTTAGTTGGGTAAGCACTAAGAGTGAAGAGTTAGGTATTAGCATAACCAAGTCAAATTAAGTTAGAACTTGAGAGTGAAAGGATTGTGTTAATCCTATGGAATTGGTGTATGTAATACTTTAACTATAGTGAAAATTCCACCAATATTGTGGTGGAGACTGGATGTAGGTTGCATTGCACAAGGCAACTGAACCAGGATACATGATGGTGTCAGCTTCTCTCTTCCTTTCTCTGTTCTATTTTTTGATATTCATGAGACAAAATGAAATTGTCTCATAAGTTTTTCGCTGCTGAGTTCAAACAGATTTAGACTGAAAGTTTGTTTTAAAAGGGTTATTTCATTAAAGCAAAAGAAGGTCATAGATTTAACCCCCCTTCTCTAAGCCTTCTACAACCTTCAACCATGAGCTCTCTCCTCACACATACTGTCCTTCTCGCCACCTCCCTCACTCTCAGGCGGAGTGGAGAGAGAAGTCACTTTCCGTCGAGTCTTGGTCGACGCCGTTCTCATCGGGTGCATTCTCGTTGGTGCCATCATTCCTCCTCGAGTCTTCATTGCCGTCTGCCCCTTGCCGCGCTCTTCCTCTGCTCGTTCTGCCATTGTCACAGCTCGTCGCATCCCCATCCAAATCTGCCGTTGCTTGCACCGCGTCACTTTTTTCTCAGCACCGCCTCCTATGGTAACTTGTTCTTCGATAACGACAACAACAACAACAATCTTCCGGTTAAGCTGATTTTCTCCTTCAGTCAAGATACTTCATCTTCGTATCTCTGATTTTGATTTCTCACTATAACTCAAGAGAATTTCTCAGTATTTTGATTTTGATTTTGATTTGGTTTCATCTATTAAGATATTAATTAAGCCTCTCTAATGTGCTGTTGCTTATCTATTCCTCTGTCCTTTTGTCTATTATGTGCTTTAATTTTAAATTACTAGCTTTGTCGCAGATCGTTGCATCGCCGTCCAAATCCGTTCTCTAGATCCACCATTTTTCATCGTCCAAATCCTCCAGTGAAGTTGACAGGTATATAATTTTTGATTTTGTATTATTTTCGTTGTTCTTCGCTTTTGGCACTGTTCGTTTTTGTTTAGTAGTCAAACTTGAGAAATTAAATCTCTATAATTGTGTTCGTTTTGGTCATATCTTCCTTGAATTGCTGTTGTTGTTCACTTTTGCTTAATGTTCGTGTCACTAAGGTTCTTCTCCATTTGTATCACTGCTATTGTTCGCTTCCGCTTGATGTTTGCTGCTTTGTTGTTCATTGTTTCATTGTTCACTATGGTTCTTCATTGTTCATGGCTTTCCTTTATCAATCAAGGAAAATAATCGCTGTTTTTTTAGTATATGCTATCTTAATTTGATTATTCTAGTTCTTTAACATGTTTTAATATGTATTTATACCATTTAACTAATAATAAAATACTGAGATTTGGGATATTAAACTAGAGCAGAGTTATATTGTTCATAAATTAGAGAAGAATTGTTCATCCCAATAATCAAGTTATGTATATAGTTTTTGGCCTAATAATATCGGGTTTGATCTAATACGATACATTATTTTATTGCAGGGCTCGTTAATTTGCATGTCTTGTTTAGCTATGATTCCAAATCTGATTTCTTTCAAGCAAGATAATTAGTGAAGAATCGTCTTAATTGTCTAATACTGAACTTCTATTATAATTTACAGTAAATGGAACATATATACAAATGGCGTATGATCAATTTCAAAGAGTAGTATTAATATATTTGATTTCTTTGGGTTTTGATGGAATGATAAACTTATTGATTTGCAGATAATAATTATGTGATTTAGTGAGAATGAGAAACATGTAGACTTGCTAATTTTGCTGCAATCTGATTCATGAAAACCTTTTTGGCAATGAGAATGTTGCTACTCTGTTCTATGGAGACTCTTCCTCCTTCTCTTGATTGTCGGGTAAATAATTAAGTTCCTTAATTTTAATTTGTACTTCATTTCAGGTTATTGATTGCATTGGTGATGCTATTCCGAGGTGAGAATGAAAATGATCACTGCGATTGGTGCCACTACCTTACATGTGTTCAACTTCTAAATGGAAATGCAATGACACTTAAACACACTAATACTAGCAATTTTCTTTTCTTGTATGTATAGTCATAGCCCATAACTCTTAGATACTACCTTCTCTTACTTATTTTTTTGTATTTTTTCCATGTCTAAAATTTATTGTATTTGTGTGGATTTATTTTTATTTTCTTTTTTTTTCTCAATACATATATATAGTATACATAAATATAAATTTATTTATATTAGAATCTATTTTTCATTTCATTTTTATATGATTTCTCTTTGTCTTCATTTTGGTTTTTAATAATTATTTACTTTCGATTCTAATAAATAGTTATCTATCTTTGACTATTTATATATTTTGTTGAATTAGAATTATATTTGAAAATTAAGTTTTAATAGTGATATATGCAAAATTTAGTTAAAATTTATAATTAGGAAAGCAGTAACAGTGACTGATTTAGTGACCGATTTTGAGATTTTAAATTAAGATATTAGCAACTGATTTAGTGACAAAAAATTTGTGACTGAAATATTGGTCGTCACTTAGTGACCAATTTGGTTATCAACTACTTTAGCGACCGAATAGTTAATTGTCATTTAATGACCAATTTTGTTAGCAACCGATTTAGCGACCGATATCGTTTGTTGCTGGTTTGGTGGCCTTGGTTGAAAATTGGTCGCTCATGGTTAGCGACCGAAGTCGGTCACAGTTTTCAAATTTAGCGACCAAAATTTTTGCGACTACCAAAATCGGTCACTATTCCAATAATTTCTTGTAGTGTAAAAAATATTTTTATATTTTTAATTAGTTAAGTAATTATTTGTCTTCTAATTAAAAGATCATGAACCTATTTATTATTTTGTTTTTTAAAAATTTGGATAGAATCATTTACGAGCTTAATTTTTGGGAGAGTTGATCCAAAAAGAATATGGTCATTGAGAGTTAGTTCTTTTATTAAACTTATTAAGGAAGATTGATTTATGTAAATTATTCTTGTAAATAAATAAATAAATAAATATCTTTAGTTTATCTTTTTATTTGTTTTATAAGACATGTTTATCCTGCATTTACATTATGCACTTTTATCATAACTAATCCCAAGCTGGACAACAGAAGAGGGGTGCGTTAGACTTTCGACAGTTAATACACTATAAAAAATTAGTCTTTTGCCATGCTTTTAAAGCGTGTTGAAAAATGTGAAAAAGCGTAGCGATAGTTTTTTGTCATATTTTTTGAGCTATCGACACGTTTTTTAAAGGGTCACATCCGCAAGTGTGCTGATTATTCTATCGCCACGCTTTTGTTGATCTATTGGCACACTTATTTTTTGCCATGCTTTTATCTATTGCCACACTTAAAAACATAGCCGTATGTATAAATCTATAGCCACGCTTTTAAAGCATGCTAAAAAGTGAACATACAACCACACTTTTAGAAACGTGCTCATTGGGTTTGTTTTGGCTATGCTTTGAAAGCGTGTCTATAGAAAAAGATATGGCTACAGTTTTTAAGTGTGCTAATAAGGAAAGATATGGCTATACTTAATAAGCGTGGCTATTAATGATTATAAAAAAATATGGCTACGCTTGAAAATCGTGCCAATAAAATACAATGAGTTCTAGACAATGAATTCTGTACAAATTATGCTGTATTGAGTTACACAGCATTTATATATCATATTTTTAAAATATTTTAGCTAACATTTTTTTTTATAGAATAAATGAAATGTACAATAATATTTAAGTAATAATCTAATAATAATATCTTAAAATTAAACTCAATATCTTGACATCTCAGCACTATCTTTGTCCTTTACAAAAGTCAATTATGTATTGGGATAAAATTGGCTTTTTTGAAATAAAGAGATATTAGCTCCTTAGTATGGCAGAAATGAACCAAACAGGTTAACTTTAATTAAAGAAGGAGACAAAATCACGAAATGCCTAATAGATGAAAAAGATGAGTTTTAAATTCCAGTGAGTTCAATACTCTTTGATAACTTGCATCTCATATATGTAGCGCTCTTTGCTAACATATAATTACATAATATGCATGCAGTGAATCTATATAGAAGTATCATTTAGCCATTACATTTATTTTTAGGGGAAAAAAATCAAGTTCTGTTGAAAATGCCATAGACTTGAGCCATATTGATTCATGTATTCAAATCTATTAAAGAATTTATGTTTAATCGACTCTGATTGTAAAACTTTATGCAATTAGAAATCAGTAGACAAGAAAGTACACATTATAGCGTTTGTTCCCCTGTAAAAATAAAAGATATTGATGGTTGACTGATCATGTAAAAATATTCTAAAAAATAACCAAAGCCTTTTGTTTGGACACTATTACTTGTCAAGTTTAATACAACTACTTGCTGCAGATACATAAGGGAAATATAACTATTGATTTTGACAAATTACCAAGGCTTATAATTTGTAGGTCGCCTACTTTGAAAGAAAATTTAATATTTTCTAGTGCTGTTGAAGACTCTTTGTCACTCAAAGAATCTTCTCCTTAATCTGTACACTGTCCATCCTCTCTAGTTACATTTTTACAATCATCAGTTGTACATCTTTTTTGCAACTCTAGCATCTCTGAGGAAAGTTTTTGTTCATTTAAATACCTGTTAAGTCAAATTAAAAACACAAATCTGAATTACCATGTGAACATTATTCAATTTTGAATACCAAAGCAGAGTATGTAAGAAACTAAAGATCGAAGATAAACATTAAGAATTCAGAATTGCAAAAAAAATGCTAAGTGGTCATAACTTTGACCATTAAAATTGAAATAGCATTTGCTCTCAGTTTTTGATATTATAGTTTCCAAAAGTGAGACCTAATGAACATAAAAGGGGGAATGGTTAACATTACCTTTTTGCCTCTTCCATACTGTTAACAAAACTGGTTTTGTTGCACTTTGTGTATAGCTCAGTAAGAAGTTCACCTACAAACAATTTCACCTGCTGCAGTCTAACCTGAAAAACAGCAAAAAGTAGAATGAGTCTAGAGTAAAAAGGCAAAAGTCTCACATTGAACACAAAGAACAACTTTTTCCCATTAATTTTAACATAATACTAAACCTTGCAAAGTCATGGGTGCAAAAAAACTAAACAGGAACTGAGTTTCCTCCCAATGTTGTCTTCAAACCCTTGCACTTGCATGCAAGTGATTCATCCAGAACAACAGCTGGCCACATTGCATGGCCTGCAAAACAAACAAACTAATATGATACAAAGTCATTACAAAATAACATCATCAACTAGTAACATATAATGCAAGAACTAAACAAACAACATGGATTAGACATCACATGACCTCCCTAGAATACAGTTTGAGGAAATAAGTGAATACAAGAAAAAAGGTAATTTGAGCAAACCTGTTAGCTTAGCCCATGCAATGTCTAGGTTCAAATTGTTGACAATCATTCAAACTTGCAACCATCAGAAGCATTTCTTCAACATCACAATCAGAGACATTACTGCCATTATTCTATCTCGTGCCATAATACCTCCATCAATGAAACAAATTTTTGGCAATCCGCAAGATATTGGAATGTTAAAAGCTTATAAAATCCTTCTCATTCAAATAAACTACTTTTTCTTTTACTTGTTTATTTCACATTGTTGATTAGTTATCCTTTTCATAGTGTTGCATACTAAATTTACAAACAAACTTAAAAAAATTGAAAACCCTAATGCTGGAATAATTAAAAATAACACAAAAAATAAAATCACAACAACAAATTATGATAAATAAACAAAATTTAAAAATAGAATTAAAAAAATAAGAAATGGGTACGCTTTTAAAGAGTGACAAAAACAAAACAAATGGTCATGCTTTATAAGCGTGCCAATTGATCTTTTTAGGCCACGTTTTTTAAGCGTAGCAATAAAAAGCATGGTGACAGGACTTTAAAAATGTCACTGTAACGTAATTCTATTGGCACGCTTTAAAAACGTCACCTGTTGCTCTCTATGGCCACGCTTTCGAAGCATGGCAAAAAAAAGTATGGCTAAATCTCTAATTAATTGCCACTCTCATAAAAGTGTGACCATTGACCCCTTTCGGCCACACTTTTGAAGCATAGAAAGAAAAAACGTGGCAAAATCTCTAATCAATCACCATCCTCATAAAAGCGTGGCCATTGACCCCTTTTGGCCACGCTTTTAAAGCGTGGCAAGAAAAAAGTGTGGCTACCGTCCTTATTTCTTGTAATGATATAAAAACTTCATCTAATTTTCATAACATAAAACAAATATAATATTATGCTAAAACTTGTTCGTTATCCGAAAGCAAGCCACTATATGGTTCAAGTACACTATCAAATGATAAGAGCCAATGCATTGGTGCTGATGTAGTGCAAAATGTGCAAGAATTCTAATGTTTTCATGAATGAACGGGAGAAAATAAGTTTTGTTACTAAATAAAAAGTAAAAGGAGATGTAAATGTAAATGTAAAGATACAGGCAACAGAAAGTTACAATTTAGGACATAGAATGTAAGCACATTAATAGAAAAAAATCAATAGAAATGGTCGATACCATATCATACCAAAACAAAGAGAAATGTTAATATTATGTGCCATCAAGAAACGAAGACGGCGGGAGCGAAGGCAAGGGAGTTGAATACTTCTAGGTTTAAGCTTTGATATACGAAAAAGGTGAAGAATGAAAATGTGGTAGACATTATTGTGGATAAGAGATGTGGTATATGTCAAAAGCATAAACGTTCAGATCATCGCTATAAAATTTGTGGTGGAAAGTGTTAGTCGAAATATTTATTTTCGAAAGATTAAGCTAATTCGAAATGTTGGTGAAGTGTCGAAAGGGGAGCAAAGGCCAAAAGGACACACGTGCAAGCGTTGAGTGGAAATCATTTGACATGGACTCGATTTCAATACTTAGACAAATCGAGTAGTTACTCGAATGAAGAATCGAATAGTTTCCCGAATGAAGAGACAAGCGGTTACATGAATGGAGAAGTCGAAGGTTTTCTCTGAGTTAAGGATTTGTTGGTAACGTTCATAAGCAAAAGAATAGGAACGGTTACCCAGAAGTCTGCACACAAGGCAGCATCGTGCAATTAATGGTCGGTTATGGAAGTGAGTTATAAATATTAGTAGGTCTTAGGAAATCAGGGTTGGAACTTTACTTCAAAAATTACTCATACACACTCACATCCTAGCGACTTTCTGAGTCTGCTTTGAGTCAAATTTCTGTAGGGTTCCTTCCACTTGTTTTTATTTTCCATTTATAATTCCAACAAAACTTTACTTTTCGTGTTCAATTTACCTTTCAAGCAACTTTAATTTCATTGTTAAATTTACATTTCAGTATTTTTACTTTTCATGTTGAAAGTCCTTTGACCTAGTCGGAGGCATTTTAATTGCTTTATTTACAATTCAATGCAAACCATTTTCGATTTCAGTCAGTTTTACTTTTCGAAATCTTTATTTTGCACTTTTTTCAGTTCTTTGCACTTTTCGAACTCAATTCTCTTTTAATTCTCATCTAATTCGAGGACCTTTGATGCACTTATAGAAAAAATTGGTACCTGCAAAAGAGGAATAGGTTTCGCTCCCAGACCATTAGAATCGAACCATCATCGATTTGTTAAAAATCGACAAAACAGAAAATGATACTTTTCATGGGATTAGCGAATATACACCACAAATGGGTTTAGAAAAACACTAATACTCCATAAAGCAAGATTTTGGGAGGAAGTTTAATCCAAAACATATTATTAGGAGATAAGATTTTTTTAGGGATGCTTTTCTTCAATTAGATTTTCTTATTACAGATACTTGCTTTATGAAAAGAGATGAACATCTTATTTTGTGTGACAAAGTCTTAAATTGATTTTCTTTTGTTAAAGAGAGTTGACCAAAACTTTAGAACAGATTGTAAAATTAATTTGGGAGAGAGTTTGACAACATAACATATGGTGTTCGTCATGAATTTTTAGGCTGAGCGAAGGGTGAGGAAAAGACATCAAGAAAAGAACTTGGAGACGAGATGGTGATAGATGAAATATGAGAAATAAAAAAAAATTTCCAAAGACGGGTAAAAGAAGAAGTAAGGTGGAAAAGAAATAAAATAATAGATAAAGATAAAATATTTTAAAAAGTGATCTTTGTGTCACATTGCTAAAAAATGACAAAAAAAAATAAATATAAAATGGCTAAGAAAGAGACAAAAGTGATAGTAAGTAAAATAAGAATAAGGGCATATGAGGGTTTTTATCAGTCTTTGAATACAAAAATATGAAAAAGATATATATATGAAATCGCCCAGAGTCAAAATAGAAGAATAAGAAATTTGGATCAAGTTAAATACATAAAAAATACCAAAGTTTTAGTCTCAACTTAAAGCATTAATGAAATATGGAAGAATAAGTTATTCGACTTATTTAATGAAGGATATGCGACTTTCATGCTTTGATTGGTTATATACGAGAGAAGAAGATAAACATTTATCGAACTCAAGACCTTTCGGACATAGAGCTCTGATACCATATCATGAAATCACTCATCCGAAAAACTTAAGTTGATAGAAAAAGACAACATTAATGATTATATCTCTAACACAAATGAGACTCTAAATCAAATGAAGAATGGAAAGAATTGATAATATTCTGATTGAAGTTTAAAAATACTTAAAAAAAAAAAGTATCGATTGGTTAACCGAACTTTTCAATGAGATTTTAATCCTTAAAAAGATGCTAGACGAGTAGAGGAAAAGTCCTTTTCTACAAAAATAAGCTAAGGAAAATATATAAAATTATAAAAACGATAAAATGATTAACCTTATGAGTCATAGTGTAAAATTGTAGAAGACTACACGTTTTCAAAAATCCACCATTTTACTTTTATATATATAATCTCTTCTCTTGATTTCTAGCAAAATATATTTTTAAAAAATTCATTTTAATTCTCTTAAACAATCTCTTTAAGATATGTTTTAACCAAATCCTTAAAAGAAATAAACAAAGAAAAAGGTGAAGAGAAAGAATATTTGATCATATACCCAATAAATTCCTGTAAGCATCTAGAAGCCAATTTGTGGTGCCTAGCAGCTATCATTTGTAATGAAAATGGGAGTAGAATGTAGTACATTTTATTTTATTTTTAGTGAACTTGTAATGAAGACATTTCTCTAAATATGGATTACTATAATAACCTTCTTGATCATCAATAATTTATCATCAAAATGGGGAAAGTCGTCTTCTTCTATGTTTGCCGTAAACTAGGACGGCTTGCAATAAAATTTCCATTTAATTCTTTGAACTTTATGTGAGGCCCCGAGGGACCATGTTTCCATTCTCATATATGACATTTTTCACCATGTGCATAATCAATTCATTAAATTTCAATTAAACTATATTTATTTGAGTAAATATTGAACTTATTAATCTTCAAATTTTATGTTTAAATCAATTTAGTTTTATTTTTTAATAATGTAGCTGGTACTTGATATATTTGTTTTTGGTGAATCATATTAATTTATACTACAAACATTTTGATATTATATTTAAATTAAGATTGAATAGACTTAATTCAATCCCAAAATCTAATGCAAAAATGAACTAAAAAAGTTTGCTTTTTAGATTTGTAAACGTGAAAAAAAAAAAAAAAACATCATTTACATAAATATTCACTCAAAAGAATAAAATTTTGTTTTATTTTATTTGATGAGTACTATTTTGATAATGACGACATGCCCTATATTAATGACATTTATTATTATAGATCAAAAGAAGTATGAATTATGTCCCACTATATATTATTAAAAATAAATTAAATAACACCCTTATTTATATACAAATATATAAAAAATTAATTTAGTAATGAACTTTTTTTTTATACTCATAGCCTTTTTATAACATTCATGCCCTTTTAACTGTTTTCCCTGTTCACAAGCCTCACACTTTTCACGTCAATATGCTATATACATTTCATATCACTAAGAAATTAAAGAGTAATGTTAATTAACTATAATTTAAATGACATAATTTTTTAATATTTATTTAGAATTTGTAGATTTGAGTCTTTCTATCATTAATTAAAAAAAAAAATTAAAGGGCAATGATACTATCACCATATTGCCTTACACTTCCATAGTATCTTACCCATCTTCTCTGAATTCCTCCATATTTTGTTTCACTTATTGTGGAGAAAAGAGGACTTAGTTAGTCACACTTTTGCAAAGACTAATTTGTTTCAAATTCAAATTTAAAATTGTATGGACTAATTTGAGTATTTATTTGTATTTTTTTATAATTATATTATATATATATTAAAATTTAGTTACTAAATTAGTTATTCGTATAAAATATATATTGAAATAAAAAATACATATTAAAAATAAATTAAATAATATATACATAATGACTAATTTGATGACTGAATTTTAATATGTATATATTATTTTTTTAATTAGTAAAAAAGTAAATTTATGAAATGATATATAACGGCTTACATGTATAATCAAGTGTACTAATAAACCACGTTTAAGTTATATATTAATAAAATTATTTTACGTCCTTGCTTTAAAATAATTCTTATTTGCTACCATTTTTTCAAAAAAAAAAGTATTTATAAATTGTCCCAAATATATAAATATATTGAGAAATAATAATAGGGTACATAATTTCTATTTTTTTTCACAATATTTTTTAAATAACTCAACAGATTAATAACTAATCTACTAATAATAAAAATATTAGCCCCTAATATATCTCTTTTCTTAATCTTTTCCAAAGAGAGCAATGCCATGCATCACCAGGCAGAGTTATCCACAGTGAGTTGAATTAGTTTGCTTTTGTTATTAAAAGAATGCAACTGATTTCCATTAAGTAGATAATACCACCTACTTCGTTTGTTGTACTCTATTGGATTGGACCACCTGCATAATGGTAAATTGTTTAAACTAAGTTATCTTAATTAGCTCGACCATATGCCTATATAGTTTGGTCCCATCAAGTAAAATATACACTAACTATATATATCATATAGTTATTAAAATCAAAGCGGACATTAATTCCGTTGAGGTTAAGGGTTGAACCAATGGCTTGGGTTAATTAATGGTTAAATTTATTAGGTTTTAAAAATCAAATCCATCATCAAATCAATAAAACTAAAACAGTAATGTTACACATCTAAATTTTTTTATGAATTAAATTTAATTTAATTAAATAATAAAATTTAAAATAATATTAGTCGTAACTAATTTTTATTATATTAGACTAACTTAATTGGACTACTTAATTAATAAAAAGATTTAGATGTATAATATTATTCAACTAAATTCTAATTCGATATAATAAAATAATATATTTATATATAAAAAATATTAAAAAATGGCTAAAAATCGAACTAATTCGATATTCTATTATTTTTTATTTGAATTTAATTTTGATGTACTAATAGTGTAAAATATTTTACACAATCGTATAATCATATCTGTTCTTTTAGACGATCATTCACACAGTCAATATAAAAAAATAATTACTTTATACTTAGTACATCAAAATTAAATTTGACCAACAATTCACAAATAGACAAATTTTATTTTAAACCGAATCGATTTAGTAAATAATTTTCGATTAATCTAATTGAACCGATTAATCGTATCAGATTCTAAGAATCATGGATTGAACCGTATAATTAACTATATATAATGATGCAAACATATGCAAATTACAATATGATTATTCAAACCGATTTACAAGAACACTTTTGAAATTCTTTCAGAATTTCACACTTGACCAAATATTTGAACTGACTGAATCGAATAAGATCACACTGATTTTGTCGCAACGTGGGTTTAATTGATGTATTGACCAGCCAACCGTGTTACCGGTTTCCGGTCCAGCCAATTGCATATGGCCACATGAAACATATGGAATCAATTCATGTATATGCCGACCAGGAGCATGCATGATTGCATTCCATTAATTTAATGAAAAAGTTTTTAAATCCTTTACAAATAAAATACACTTTCTTGATCATTTTCTATTAGAAGTCTCATATTATTATTTATTTATTTATTGTTAAAATCATATCTATGCGAAATTAACCATCAATCAACTATCTATCTATGAATATATATAAAGTTACCTCATATTCCCAATTATAATTAAATTTTATAAAAATAAAAGCAAGTTATATCTAATTTATAACAACCAACCATAAATAATTATATTAAACTAGATTCACATTTATAATTAAAATATGGATACAAGAACCAAAATCCATGACTACTTTTTCTTATTCAACAAATGTTTTTTTTTATTATCCTGCTGCAAAAAATTAATTAATTTGGTGATTAATATTCTATTTATGGAAAAATATGTGAAACATATAAATATATACACAAATCTGTGCTGAATAAATTTTAGTGTTTAGAATGCATTTTTGTTGAAAGTACATTTATTATTATTATTATTATTATTATTATTATTTGAGGTAGTCTTTTTTTTTCTTTTATTAAAGATAGATTTTTTTATTGATATGAAACAAATGGTACAGATAAGACCACTTGAGCCAACAGTAACACGAAAAAGTGAGTGTTCCCAAATAAAAAGTTTACAACGGAAAAAAAAAATAACAGAGTCTGTAAGAAAATTAAAATTAAAATCCAATAAAAAAAAAGATCGGAATTACTATTTATTTATTTAAGGAAATTAAAAGGAATATGTTACCTCTCTAATCTCTATCAAACCAATGTGCTTATTGCACTTCCTTAATTCAGAAGAAAAAAAAAAAATCTAAATTAGCGTTTCCATATACCTTCATATCATATCTTAATTTAATCCGAAATATAGTGAGTGAAAAAGAAATCGTCTGCAATTATTCCATTGAATCTCGATGACTGGAATTACGTATTGGGGATTTGTGGCATATCTCAGTATAAAATAACACCATACTATAATCTCAGATTATGCTTCTTACATATATAAAATTATAAATATTGGGCTTTGATCGGGACCACCTTTATGGTTATCTTTTACGATTATTATTTTTTTTCTAAAAAAAAGAAAAATGATTCTGGAAATAATGTTTTATTATCTATCCTTGTGATTCACCCACTAAATTTCCTCGAAAATACTTAGATTTCAGAAAGCGTTTTGGGTCTTCGGATAAGAATGTATAGTTTGAATGAAAAGCTACAATAATAATGGAGGTATCTTCTATCTATTGCTTGGATTAGCATGCATATTTTGTTTAATTTTTCATCATTATTAATTACAAGAATCGAATATACATATACGGCGTATTAGTATAATAATCAAAGTAGTTTTAACTTTTAAACAACTAGTCTTCTAGGATATATTTTTTTATCAACTGAAGTAGAAAACTAACACTCTATCAACCAATTTTAATCAACAAACAAAAAAAATCCACTCATTCACATATTTATTTTTGAAATTACCTTTTATCTCTTCTTATTTCTTCTCCTTTAATTTTTTCCAACAACATAATTTAACCCACTACTACCAATCACCTATCACCGTTGTCAACAGCCTCCAATCACCGTAATTTATAAAGTTTAAATTCTAAATTTTAAATTTTAAATTTTAAATTTTAAATTATAAACTATAAATTTTAACTTCTAAACTCTAATTTTAAAATCCTAAATTCTACATTCTATACCCTATATTCAATTTTTTTTAATTGTTGGCTGACTTTTAAATTAGTTGGAGAAAATAATGTTAGTTTTCTAGACTTTTTCTTTTACTATTTCTGTCGTTTATTTGCCATTTATATTCTCCTTCAAATTCATGAAGTTAGGTTCAAACGATGTTGCCAAAAAAAAAAAAATTCCTTAAATAAGACTGGTTTAAAGGCTGTTAGAGATTCAAAATCATTTGAGAACTAAAATTTGAGGACTAGAAAGATATAGCCTCACTTATTTATAAGGGTAAAAAACTCAAATAAACCAAGCTGAAAAGTTTATTATTCAAATCAGCCAAAACAAAAATTATTTCAGTAATCCACCAATGGTCATTTATATATAATTCGAATCAATATGATTCGAACTACAAATACATGTAATTCGAAACAACTTGCTTCGAATTACGTTTGAATGAATATGCATGTAATTCGAATCAAGTAGATTCGAATTAGAGAAGGGTAAATCGAATTGACTCGATTCGAATTAGTAGGCTCATGTGACTCTATGAAGTTCGAATCATATTGATTCGAATTATTCAATGTTGGTGACACTAGGTAGTTCGAATTAAGTTGATTCGAATTACTAGTGAGTTGCCTGTATAATGCTACGTTAGTTGGATATATATCAATTTTTTTTTTCACATTCTTACTTGGATAGTTGGATATATATCTTATAATTGATACAAAAGATATTTACGGTATAATTTTATTTTTCTAAAAATATTATATATATATATATATTGATGATTACACAATTTTAGAAATATTTAAAAAGTATTATTAAAATTAAAATTATATTTTTTATTATTTGACAATAAAATTAAAAATTAAAAATTAGGGAGTAAAATTAAAAATTAAAATATTTATGAGCTATCAATTCGAATTCCATACAATACTCTTCTGTCCATTCTTGATAGCTCATGAATATTTTTTAATAAATTTATTTAAATTATACCACAAAAAAAATATTTTATTCTATGCAAAACAATTTAAAAAAAAGGCTTAAAAAATGTTAGGAGTACTATAAAAATTTGTAATGTTCTAATGACTTAGGTACTCAAATTTTAAATAAAGTACTCTACATAGTCAATAATAATTTAGAAATTAAAAAAAATATTTTATTCCATACAAAACAATTAAAAATATATTTTATTTATTTTTCCACACATATTTCCTAGTCATTATATTGCCATTGGAATCCTCGTATATTTCTAATTTCTCAACCTAACCTTCACAAATTCTAACACAATCTTCATATAATTTTACTTGAGATATGTGTCTCATTTTTTGTGATTTGTATAAGTGAGTCAATATATATAAATGGGTAATAGAAGTATCAGTACAAGTTTTATTATTGACTAATGATAACTCTATTTATATTAATATAGAGAGTAAATCAAATAAATATTTAAATTATTGGTCTCTAAAATTTGAAAAAAAATATTATTCTTCGTTATAAATATGTTTATTATATTTTTTTTAATTTTTAAAAGCTGTTTTACCAAACACAATTATAGTACTTGTGCTTATTAAAAACTATTTTTAATGTGATTTTACCAAACGCAAGTGCTGTAGCTTTTTAAAAAGTCGTCTTTAAAAATACAGCTTTCTTAAGCTACTCTTAAAAAGTAAAAGTTTTACCAAACAAAGCCTTGTTCAAATTATACGGTGAGCAATTCGAATTTTATACAATACTCTTCTGCCCATTCTTGATAGTTTATGAATATTTTTTAATAAATTTATTTAAATTATACCACAAAAAAATATTTTATTCTATGCAAAATAATTTTAAAAATATTTATTTTTTTAAAATTATTTTGCATAGAATAAAATATTTTTTTGTGGTATAATTTAAATAAATTTATTAAAAAATATTCATAAACTATCAAGAATGGGCAGAAGAGTATTGTATGGAATTCGAATTGATAACTCATAAATATTTTAATTTTTAATTTTAATCCCTAATTTTTAATTTTTAATTTTATTGTCAAATAATAAAAAATATAATTTTAATTTTAATAATACTTTTTAAATATTTCTAAAATTGTGTATATATATATATATATATATATATATATATAAAATATTTTTAAAAAAATAAAATTATACAGTAAATATCTTTTGTATCAACTATAAGATATATATCCAACTATTCAAGTAAGAATGTGAAAAAAAATTGATATATATCCAACTAACGTAGCATTATATAGGCAACTCACTAGTAATTCGAATCAACTTAATTCGAACTACCTAGTGTCACCAACATTGAATAATTCGAATCAATATGATTCGAACTCCATAGAGTCACATGAGCCTACTAATTCGAATTGAGTCAATTCGATTTATCCTTTTCTAATTCGAATCTACTTGATTCGAATTACATGCATATTCATTCAAACGTAATTCGAAGCAAGTTGTTTCGAATTACATGTATTTGTAATTCGAATCATATTGATTCGAATTATATATAAATGACCATTGGTGGATTACTGAAATAATTTTTGTTTTGGCTGATTTGGGTAATAAACTTTTCAGTTTGGTTTATTTGGGTTTTTTACCCTATTTATTACTAAGCAAAATTTTGAGGTTAAATGTTTTAAGAAAATAAAATAAAGGATAGAATGTAGAAAACAAAAATTTGTTTAGCTAATTATTTACTTTAAATTAGATATAACAGGGTTTGAGCCGTCTAAGTTGAGTTAATTGGTTAAACTTCAAACTTTATAATTTAAACATTTCTAGATAAAATTTGGACTCGAAAAACTATTTATAAAAAGAGAATGTAATTATTTTTGGGAAAACGAATCCTGATGTTATAGTTAATTGTACACATTCAGTGACGGATTTAAAAAAATTTTACAGTGAAAGACAAAAATATAATAAAATTTAAATATATATATATATATATTTGGATTTAAAAAATTTTTACAGTGAGGACAAAAATATAATAAAATTTAAATATATATATATTTTGACTTCTCATCATATTCAACAAGTTAAAAATTAATCCGTTATTAATTTGAGTTCTATTTAAGAGTTTATTGGATAATGAATTATTACTCATATGAAACAGAATTTGAACTCCCAAAAATTATTTAAAGCCCCAGAAATTGAAAACGACATAATAAAAAAAGTGCTAAAACCAAGCAATTATAACATTGTACCTATCTACTGGTCTTTAGCTAAAGCCTTAAGTTTAAGAAGTGCTTTTCTGTTTTATTTTATTTCTTTAGTCAATCTGTCAAAACATGTCACCCACATAGATTAACTTAACTAATATACAAAAATTTGTATTACCCATTAGTTTTTACTTTACTATCCCCTCCAAAAAAAAAAAAAACTCTCGGGCCAAAATAAAGGAAACACACATAAATTCACATTAGGTTCATCTTTATAAGTAAATAGAAAAATGATTCCATATATTATGACATAAGGTCAAGGATAATGATATTCAAAATCTAGTATTTTTTCCAAATTTTAACAGATTTTGAACAAGACCATATCTAAAAGAAACAAAGACATTTGAAAAATACTATATAAAATAATAAAATAAAATAAAACAAAGTTATACAGTGTTACACACTGTACATAATTAGCATTGAGTAGTAATTTCCAATTGTTTATATTAAAATTAAGAAGATTGTTTGCGATTATATGAGAAATAAATTACACACTAACCATATATACATTATGATTTAGTCATTTAACGTTGGCAAAATTTTAGTTATATGAGAAGATTGTTTATATTAAAATTAAGAAGATTGTTTGCGATTATATGAGAAATAAATTACACACTAACCATATATACATTATGATTTAGTCATTTAACGTTGGCAAAATTTTAGTTACCTCATGGCCTTAAAAAATACTCATTATAACGCACTAAAATTTCAAACTAAAAAAAGTGGTAAAAAGTAATCTTCCATTGATCCCTTTACAGTTTACTAATAGGCTTAGTATTTACATCTTACATTATTAACAATGACGGATCTAAAAAAATTTTACAGTGGAACAAATATATATATATATATATTTTGGCTTCCCATAATATCCAACAAATTAAGAATTAATTTATTATTAATTTGAGTTCTATTAGTCTGCTGGTCAATAAATTATTACAGAGACAAAATTCGAATTCCCAACATTTATTTAAGCGAACGACTAAGTTGTTTATTCGATCAATCCAAATCGGTTTAGATATATTTAAAATTTTAAATTAAAACTATTAATACATATTGATAAAAACTAAAAATATACCCACAATCACTTATTATATTATGTAAAATAATAAAAAATAATTTTACACACAGTATAATATTTAAAATAATAAAAGTAATAATTTATAATGACTTTTTTTTTATTTTTAATATGACAATATTATTTTTTTATAGATATTCTTAAATAATTATTTTATTTTTTATTATCTCATATTTAATTGTTAAATCTGCTTATTATATTTTTATGGTATAAATAAAATTTTAATTAAAATAATTACTATAATTAAGATCATTTTAATAATGCATATTAATATAGTATATTAATATGTAGATAATATATTTTTTATCTTAAATAATTTTTTAAAAATTTACTAATAATTTAAGTTGTATTTAGTTAGAAAATTAAGTTTCAATTTAATTATTAACTAATTAATTAATATAATAAAAATTATCACTATTTTTTGAGTTTATTTATTATTTATTATTTATTATTATACTAACTCAAATTTAATAATAATAATAATAATATTATTATTATTATTATTATTATTATTATTATAAATTTAGCAACAAAAAAATTAACATAAAACACAAATGCCCCTCTTTGTTACGTGTGGGTCCGTCTCTGCACACACTTGAGTCAGTCTGAAGTCTGAACTACTTTACATTTTTACCATTGTAATTCAAATTGTAAAGATCTTTGTATATTTATATTAAGCGAATCTATCCAAATAAAATAAAAGATACTAAATAAGGCGAATGAAATTTTATTTGGGTAACAAAGTAAAGATGAACAAAAGATTTTGAGTTTGAGTTTGGCGAGGTTATGACATCTCTTTAATAGCTCTTAATCTCTTATTATGTATAAGTTTTTTTTTTTTTTTTTTTTATCAATGTATCATCCCCCCATATTCTCTTTTTTCTCTATCATATTAGAGTATTCGAATATTTTTATACCTATACGTATAGCGAAAAAAAAAATCGTATTTTTTTTATAATTATTAATATTATTTGCGTACGAAGGATGATGACATAAGCACAATAAATCAGAAACAATCATGTTTCTTAACAAGACAATAATCATGTGGTATCAAATATAAAGCTAAAATTTATGAGTGATCTGTCTACTGTATATGTATGAGAATAAATTGGTTTATTTAAGGTTTAATTATTTTGTTGGTCTCTATAGTTTCGCAAAATTTTTAATTAGGTTCTTATATTTTTTTTCTCTTTTAATTGAGTCCTTGTACCAAATTTTTTTTTAATTGGGTCCCTACACTTTTTTTTCCTTTTATTTAGGTTCCTGTACCAAGTTTTTGTTTAGTTGGGTTCATATAAAATTAAGCTAATTACCACTAAGAGGGACTTAATTGAAAAAAAAAAATTGGTGCAGGAACTCAATTAAAAAGAAAAAAAGTATAGGGACCTAATTAAAAATTTCACGAAACTATAGGAACCAATAGAATAATTAAACCTTTATTTAATTTTCCGTAACAAGGGTATCATCAAGATATAGACCAATATATAAATATAGTCCAGTTAAATTACGAGAAAAACCGAGAAATATATTATTAAAATTTTGTTTTGCGATATAGTTACAATTTTATTATAGTATTTTTTTTAGAGATATAATTATTCATATTATTTTTTTATTAGTTTAAATTTTTAGGAGAAATGATTTCATAACATGGTATCAAAATTTTTTATATCCAAAAAAATTAGAATTTGATCCTTAGAGAATCTCGAAAGAAAAATTTATTAAAAGATAAATAAAAAAAAGACATATGCAAAATTCAAATCGAAGAATATCAGGCTCAAGCAAGGAAGGGAGTAGAAAGAGAGAAGAGTTCAAGAATGAAGAGAGAACGAAGAGAGAGTAAGAGCAGAGAGAGAAGAAAAAGAAGGTTATGAGTAATTTTCAATTGAATTGGTAAAGTAAGGTTGATCTCACAATAGTTAGCTCTAACCGCTTATAGTAGAGGAGTTCCAACTATCACAAGCTAAACTAACCACTGACCAACTAATTGACATGTGCTTAATTACAACTAACTAACTAACAGATTGATCACAAGCTAACTACTCACTAGCTAACTAATTCTGTTTGCACTAATTTAACATCAACTAGTATATCTATCATGACCCTGCTGCTTGGCTGTTCTGTTTCTGTTTCCATATTCTGAGTTTTAAAGGAGTGCATTGGTTCTTCATCATGACTGCTACTTCTTGCACTTCTTGAGTTTTTAGAATTTTCTGGTTTTTCTTTATAATCCAATCTGCCGAGCCTGTTTTTATCAGTGGATGTCTCCAAATCTTCAACCATCAGTCCTGTCCTGAACTCAAGAAAGGCACCACTGGGCAGTAATTTTGTCAACACATCAGCTAGTTGCACAGTCCCAGGAACATGACTTACTTGAATAACCTCTTTTGTAACATATTCTCTTACAAAATAGAGAACAGTTTCAAAATGTTTTGACTTAGAATGCAAAATTGAATTAGCTGCCAGCATCACATCACTTAAGTTATCACAGTAAACTGATGGGGCTGTTGAGAGTTTTGCTCCTAATTCAACCATAAGGTTCTTAATCCAAATTAGTTCAGTAACTAAGCCAGCCATAGCCCTGTACTCTGCTTCAGTACTAGACCTAGTAACAACACCCTGCTTTTTTGAGCTCCATGAGACCAGCTTATAGTACTAGGCCCTTGGTGCCTGCTTCATACCATATAAAGCCTTAGTGAGTTTTCCCACTAGGGTGCCATTCCCAATTTCATAACCCTTTGGTTGTTTCATATATACATCTTCAACCAAATCACCATGTAGAAACGCATTATTCATATCAAGCTACCTAATTCTCCAATTTCTTGATAGTGTCAAGGTGAGAACAATGTGAATTGAGGTTGGTTTCACTACTGGGCTATATGTTTCAGTAAAATCACATCCAGGCCTCTGAGAAAAAGCCCTGAGATACTAGGTGAGCCTTGTATTTTTGAAAGCTTCCATCAGAGTTATATTTAACTCGAAAAATCCAGCGGCTGCCCACAGCCTCACTGTCTTGAGAAAGAGGAACTAGTTTCCAGGTTTGGTTTTACATAAGCGCGGCATATTCAGTATCCATCGCAAGTTTCCATTCTAGTTTGGACAAGGCATCATTGACAGTTCTTGGTTTAATACTAGCAAGAAAGGATCTAAGCTTGAGAATTCTACTCTTGCTCCTTGTGATCATGGGATGAACATTTAGGTTGGGTATTGCTGAAGCCGAGTGATCATCATCAAAGGAAAGAACAACTTCCAGGTCTGAGATATGAATTGGAATGGGTGTGGCTGATGGTGCTGTAGGTAATGGTAAGGATGAGGTGGGGGAGGTGATTGTGATAGACAAAAAAAAAAAGATACTGACTCTAGAGTGCTTGGTACAGGTTGTGGAGGCCTTAACTTTATGGTGTTGTGTGAGGGTTGAGGTGGGTTCATATTTAGTAATGGAATGGTTAGAGTTGAGTGAAAGTCATGAGATAGATCAGGTTTGGGTGTTGAAGAGGTTACATAATTTTTGAAAGGAAATTGTTGTTCATCAAAGACCACATTGCTTAATATCACTATCTTCCCTTCTGCAGTAAGGCACTTGTAACCTTTGTACGCTGCACTGTAGCCTAGAAATATACATGGTGCTGACCTGAATTCTAACTTGTGCCTATTGTATGGTCACAAGTGTAGAAAACACAAACAACCAAAAACCCAGAGACTTGTATAATCAAATTTCTTTTGAAACAGCTTCTCAAATGGTGACAGGTCTTGCAACACTGATGTTGGTAACCTATTTATTAGATGAACTGCTATTATAAAGGCTTTTTCTCAGTACTTAATTGGCATGCCTGCACCTGCTACCATAGCTAAGCCCTTTTCAACTATATGTCTATGTTTCCTCTCAACATTGCCATTTTGCTAATGCTTATGAGGACAAGAAAACCTGTGCAATACACCTTGTACCTGTAGATCCTTAGCTAAGCTCAAGAATTCAGCAACATTGTCAGATTGAAGCATTTTAATTTTTGTGTTCAATTGCAACTCAACCATTTGCTGGAAACAATTAAAAACTTATTTGATTTGAGAGCGAGTTTTAATAAGGTAAAACCAATAGTATTTACTATAAGTATCAATAAAGACAACAAAGTAAAAGTGTCCATTTAAATCAGGAATGGGATAGGACCCCAGATATCTGTGTATATTAGTTGTAGTGGAGCAGTGTATAAGGTATTTGAGGGAGGATACGGGAGTGTGGGAAACTTTCCAATACAGCAGGAAGCACAAGAATTTTTATTCAATGAAGCAACAATATTACAAGATTTCAAAATAGAGGAAACAACACTATTTGCAAGGTAACCTAATCTGTTTTGCCACAAGAGAAACTTATCAACAGCGGACACATTTGAGGCAAAAGTAGTTGGTTTATTTGATGAAGTGAAAGACGGAGTGAAGTTGAGAAACTTGTACATTCCCTTCTCAACTTTTTCATGTATATAAATCTCTTTAGTTTTCTGAGATTTAACAAAACAACCATTAGAATAAAATTCAAAATAGACGTCACTGTCACAGCAGAATTTATATACACTAAATAAGTTCTTTGTGATGTCAGGCACATGTAGTAATTTGTTCAACAAGAATTCTCTATTACTCAAATCAGTTTAAAGAAAGACTTTCCAACAAGGTTAATATACAAACCTGATCCGTTGCCTACAATTACTTGGTCTGTACCTTCATACTTCTCCCTTCTAATTAGATTTTGCTGGTATGAGGTCATATGGTGTGTAGTACCTGAGTCTGGATTCCAGCTTTGATCTTGCAGTGTTACAGGTATAGCCAATACATTGCTCAAATTGGCTTGTAATCCTTGCAAAATCTGAGTTTATGCCTTCATATTGATTTCTGGAGCCTTCTGGTGGATCATACCTATACCAGCATGCCTTGACAGTGTGTCCAGGCTTATCACATACTTGACAAATGGGTTTATCACTATTGATTATTCTTGAACCACTATAATGTTGCTGCCTTTTATTATTGACCATTCTTGCCCCGTCAGCACCACCAAAACTTATATTATAAGCTTGAGTTTCAAATCTGGAGTTGTTCTCACCAAATTGACCATTATAGAAGGTTTTGCCACCTCTCATTTATCTGCCACCACTTCTGATTCTATTGTCTCTTCTAAAACAACCTCTGAAGCCACATCTTGTGTTAAAATTCTGAAAGTAACCTAGTGTACTTTGTGCTATATTTGCTTGTATGAATGACTTTGATTTTCGAAACCTCTCCAACATACTTTCATGAGTTAATAGCAGAGCCTCTAGTTCTCCAACCGAGATGGTCACTGGCCTTGCCACTACTGAGGTTATTACCGAGTTATACTCTTCAGTTAACCCATTCAAAATAGTATTTACATGATCACTCTCACGCATTGGTTCTCCTACTAAAGCTAAAGCATCAATTGTTCTTTTTAGAGCTAATATATACTCATTTACTGAATTTCCTATCTTAATACTGCTCAATTTGTGTTTTAGTTGCATTATCTTTGCTTTAATTTGTGAAGAAAAGTGGTCTTCTAACCTTTTTTAGATCTCATACGAATAGATGCATCCTACCATTTGAGTGGTGAACAGCTTGGTTATTGAAGCAAGAAGCCACGATTTGAGTAACGAATCTTATCTCTTCCAAGCAGCAAACTCTGGTGTTACTTTTCCCGATTCATCAAGCCTTAATGGGATTCCTTCTCTAGTGATGTGATGAAGCAAATTGTGGCCCTCAATTGTTGATTTGGCATGGTCTTTTCACTGCAAGAAGTTGTCATTGTCGAGTTTCATAGAAATGGGGAAGATGTGAAATTCGGAGCTGTGTTTGACTAATTCATCGTGTTTTTAGATCTCTGACTTTCATTTGCCATTGAATTGAATGAAGAAGAGAGCTCTGATACCATGAAGGAGATCAGGCTCAAGCAAGAGAGGGAGTAGAAAGAGGGAAGAATTCAAGAATGAAGAGAGAACGAAGAGAGAGTAAGAGCAGAAAAAGAAGAGAAAAAAGATTTTGAGTAATTCTCAATTGAATTGGTAAAATGAGGTTGATCTCACAATAGTTAGCTCTAGCACTTATAGTAGAAGAGTTTTAACTGTCACAAACTAAACTAACCATTGACCAACTAATTGACATGTGCTTAATTACAACTAACTAACTAACAGATTGATCACAAGCTAACTACTCACTAGCTAAGTGATTCTGTTTGCACTAATTCAATATTAACTAGTATATCTATCACAAACAAATAAAAAAAATCTCTTACTTAAAAAAAAATATAATGATATAACTATTTATATTATTGCTTCCTCTTATCAACTTAAACTTTAAAAAAAAATTAACATTCTTTAATTTATTCCACTATTCTTATTTTCTCTTGCATCTTCAAAATTAACATATTTAAAACTCTAATGTAAAAATGTTAAGTTGTGAAAATGGATAAAAGTTTGAAACAATGTCAATACATCATCATCATTGTTTATTAATTAATTAGAATATTTTATAAACTAATATTTTTGTATATCATAAAATTATTTATCTAAAAAATTTAAATCGATTAAAAAGACACAAATAATTGTCAATGAGTTATAGTTCATATAGTAATATTTATGCTCCTCCTCTTATAAAAATTTCGGATTTGAGCCACTCCTTATATAACAAAAAAAAAAATACATAAATAATTATATTTTTAATATATTTTTTTAAGCAAAATCTTCTTTTTGAATTTATATAATATTTTTATTTATTTTATACTAAAATTCTATTAATATACAGAAAGAATGTCCAAATTTCACCTTTCTTCTTTTTAAATTACTCTTTTTTGCATACTAAAATATTATAACATATATTTCCTTTTTATTTCTAAAACTCCAATACAAGATTTAAGAAAATAAAATAAAATATTTATCATTTTGATAAATTACATAATTCATTTTTATTACGCACATTCAATAAGAATAACGGTGAATTAAAAGAGAGTAAACTCTATACTTGCATTGCTTATTAATCAACTAACAATCTAGGACCATAGTATAAGTAAGATAATATATTATTTTAATCTAGATATTGAGAAGATTCAAATTACTTTGTTTTTATCGTTCTACTTTGGTTTATTAATATAATAATATTATTAGAAACCAATTTTTTCAGTTAATATTAGCTATTTTTAAAATTATTTTATTTATTTTAAATTTTAAATCATAAACTATTAACTCTAAATCTTAAATTATAGTTGTAAATCTTAAAATTAATTAATGTTAACTAATTAAAAATTAGTTTAATAATTTTTTTTTATCAATAATGCTTTCTCCACTTTTACTGGTATATATGATGACTAGACCCAAATATGCATTAAAAAGGACATGGTATTTAGCTATCTAGCATTAGACTCTGTTTAAATCCCATTAGATGCTCTCAAAAGAAAAATAGGATTCCATAAAGTTGATGGTTCATTATTAATTGGTTCTTATACCTACCACAAAAAAGTTCGATTGGTTCTTATTCTGCCACAACAAAAATTCAGTTATTCAACATAGTAGTAATATATAGTGGTTTAAATTTACTAGGTTCACATTCACATGCCTATCTAGATTTGCACTCATCTCATCCAATCCAATTAGAGAGCAATGTTAATCGTTCTAGAAACCTTTCCCTCTTAGGTGGGTTTTGGATATTGTTAATAAAATATTAATTAGTATAGAAGAAGAAGAAGCAGCTAGCAAGTATGAAGTATATAATGTTTTTTAAATTTCACTGCATATGTTCCTATTCTTTTTGGCAAATTAAAGTCCCTTTTTGTTAGCATAAGTCCAATTATCATATAAATACAACTTAGCTCAAAGCTATTTGGTAGTAGTTGTTGAATAATATATATTTATATAATGTTACAAGTGGTGCACGAGTGCAATAATTATATGATTTTGCCTTTGTCACGAAGCTTAGAGGCGCATTAGTTATAATAAACATTAGAGTTGTAATGTATAAAACCTAATAATAAAGGTAATTCGTCTATCTTACATGGTCAAGTTTAAGTTGCATAAGCAACATACAGATTCGCGAGAGGGAATTAATAAATATACGGGCCAGTAGGATTAACGTAATCTCCAAATCAGTACTTAAAGATTATGCATGAATCAATCAATCTATCTATCTATCTATTCTATCTATTCTATTATATAAAAATCGAATTTCTGCACTTAATGATAGAACTGACGTGACATGCTTCTGAGAGTATTTTCCGATTTATTTCTTTTAACTCATTAAATACAAATTGTTACGATAAACTAATTATATCAACTAATTGATTTGATTAGATATTTAAGTATTATATAATTTATATCAATTTGATTTGGTAGTATTTTCTAATTTATTTCTTTTAATGTTCTATTAGTATTTTTTTAATTTATTTCTTTTAATTTATTAAACCAAATTTATTGTGTGTACTAATTAATTAATTTAATTAATTTATTAGTCGTTAAAATAATAAATCTATGAATAAAATAGACAACTGAAATATTTTTACCTAATAATTAAATCAAATTAAATCAAATCATATATATTGAGCCAAACTCAAATCATACGAATTAAGGACTAAATTAAAATAAGATGATTTCTTACCTATTCAAATTAAATGCAATAAATACAAATTAATTTTGTTAGATAATCATAATCGTCTGGTCTATTATATATAGATGACCACACAAAATTATAAGGACCATGATTTTTTTCGCAAATACTATTTCAACTCTTCTTTTCTTTTTTTTTTATGTATATTTTTTTATGTATAAATGTACCCAAAATAAAAAAGTACGGATGATGTTTTACTGATTGTTTGTTTGATGAATATATTTCAATTTAGACATTCTATTACTGTGGATGACAGTTGACGACCTATAGTAATTCAAGAAAATCAGTATATTTTTTTATAGTATTAGATAGAAGAATATTTGTTAAAATAAATATACTCATTGTAATGAATTTTTTTTTAATTATTAGACTTTTATGCCAATCGTATAAATTCTTTGAAAGCACAAGATAATAAAATAGGTTGACTTTAATATCATTAGAAACTAAATTTAGTGGTTCAAGTAAGCAGCACTACTAATTATGTTAATAAAATAATTTTGTAATACTAATATGAGAAAGGTTTGAAAAGTGCTAACAATACAAATATTTTTTATTTTTAATACCCAATAATAAATATATAAATTAAAACTAATATTGTTTTTGTACAAAATTATAAAATGTATATTATACTTAAAATATATATAATCCGTATTAACTATTATTCACTACAAGAAAAGAGAGCTATTTTAACATGATTTTTTTTAACAGTCATAGCTAAGTGTAAAAATTAATATATATTTTTGACAAATATCACAAATGTCAAATTTTCTATATTTTTTTATTTATAATTTGATTGTAGAAAATTATTTCTCAATTTTGACACTCATTTGTTTTCAACATACTCCATTATTCATTTTTTCGCTGAGCTCCGTCAATTTTAGCATCACACTGCTCTCAGTTTGGGATCATACTACTCATTCTTCATCTTCAAAATCTCAGTTTATTTTTCAGTTTCAAGATCTCATCTCATTCTTTGTTAAAAACTTTTTGTTGAGAATTTTTTATGGTCAATAAGTGTCAAAATAAATAGTATTTTTAACGATTAATAAGTATCACCAAAAATATATTCTCAAATTTTTCTAACAAATTATTTTTGATGGCCAATATTTATCAAAATAAGATTTAAACTTTTTTTATAATTACTTATATGTTAAAAATACTATTTTTAACAAAACTTTTATTAACATATTTTCATAATTAAAATAATGTCAAATTTTATTTTTTTGACGAATTTTAATTATTTTTTACACATAATAATCTTTAAAAATAGTCTATATTATTATAGTGATTATTTATTAATTACGTTAGGATAAATTTGGTTATTAAAAAAGATTAAAATTAACTTAAATATACACAATATTATTCCATGCCTTTTATTTTTATTTTATCATCATAAAAAATCATACATATTATAAGAAAATATCATTTTTTTACCAACGGTTCTTCCATTCAATAGTTTCTATAAAGAACAGATGGATGCTTTTGTTATTTTCAGTTCTTTGATAAATATGGGCGACGCATAATAATATTGTGTTTGATAAGAATATATAAGATTTTAAAAGGTTGAAGTATAGGTTTTAGTCCTTAACATATTTGTAAATAAAGTGCTGAGTAGATAAAAAGATAGCTATTAAAAGAATAAATGGCTAAAGCTTCCTCAATGTTAACCGTCATAGTGTATGACAGGTGTTGTATAATATTTTTGGATTTGATTGTTTCTATATTATCATATGTTGTTCTGTTTAATTTATACTAAAAAGACTTATGTCATCTTATCGTGGTAGTGTAAAAGTTGTAAGTGTTATATTTATTTTGTATGCTCTTAAATCTCATATTTTTGATGAATATTTGTGACTGAATAATTATTAAAATAAATTGGTTAAATATCTATTATATATTTTATTTAAATTATAATAGTGAGTAATTTTTTTTTCCAAAGTAAATAATGCAAATTTTTTCATAAAAATAACGTTTGAATAATCGTGAAATTAGATTATACTACAGATGATGATAAATATCTTAGTATTAGATCTGCTATAAAACAAACTTCTAGAAATATTATCTTGTATTATATAATTTAATTATATTTTTTCTATTTTTAATCTAGATTATTTGGATTAATTGACATATTTTTAAAAAGGGTTATTCAATTTTTTTTAAATTATTAAATCTGTAGCGACCCTCAGTTTTAAAAATATAAATATAAATAAGTTATAATTTATCTCATAAATTGGAGTTCTCTATTTTTAGAAATTATTTTATTATCAGTAATTAAACTAATTTTATAACTATTTGAATTCAATCAAATATATATTCTTTTATATATATATATATATATATATATATATATATATATATATATATATATTATTATGATGAAATATTTTACATAATTAAAACTATAATTCTATTAACTTATAAGTAATGAAACTTATATGTATATTTTAATTTGAGTAATTGATATTTTAATTAAAAAAAATAGAGGTTAGTAGTTAATAATATTATTATCGAGTTCGATATCCGCCGATATGAGTAAATATCAGTACTCTTTGCTGAACTTAACTTTACTAATGCTTCACCAAATACCTTTCACCTTTAAGTTACTAATGTCATTTAAATTAGTAACTCATATATTATTAACTTTAAATATAAATTTTTATTATTATCGTTATTACAATTATATATATATATATATATATATATATATATATATATATATATTATTCACTGAAATTCGTTCCTGTATTTTTATTATTATTATTCACTATTTAACCTAATACTTCAATCATTATATATATATATATCCACTAAAGTTAGTTTATCATTATCCTTATGTGTATATATAATAAAGAAAGCCTAAGGCGGCATATATATATATATATATATATATATATATACTGTAAGAAAAGAAAAGAAGAGAGAGAATAGCGTAACGAAGAAAAAAAAAAAGAGAAAAGAAAGAACGTAAATCCTTTCGAATTTTCAGCTTCGATTTCTTGCAATCCGTAATTCCAATAAAAAATCTAATCCGGTAAGATTATTCGTAACTTCTTCTTCTACACGTTGGCACCATTTTTGATTAGTGGAAATTGACAGTGACATAGCTCATCTTTTCTTTGGGTTTGGCCAACGGAAATTTTAGGAGGCATAGACGATTCTGGACATTTTTTTCTTCGATAGCTCAGTCAGAAAGTTTCTCCGGAGCTTCGAATATTTTGATTCCGTACGAAGGTATGGTTTTGGTTTCTCGTAGTTAATGTTTAATGTCACATGAAAACTTAGGCTAGAAGACCTTAAGATAGGAATGAACTGAAAGAATAATTGATGGATTGTGTATATGGTATAAAATGTGTGGTTTAGCTGTTGTCAATAATTTACTGTTGAAGTTGGTTGATTTTGGAAAAAGATTTAATATTGGTATTTGTTTGATTTTGAAATAATTTGTTACTGGAAGTGATTTGAAGGACTGAGAGGTATTTGATTTGATAGTTGGGACCCTTGAAGGGTGGCAGAAATTCGAGCTTTAGAGGAGATACTGCCAAAACTTCTATAAGAATTGGAGTTTTGATTTGAGGTGGTATTTTAAGAAGAAAGAGATTATTATGTGGCTTGTGTATTAGAGACTATTTGTTGACCCTGTGTCGCAAGATGTGACCGGGCACTTTAACTCCCCGAATTTCCCCATGGGCAAGAACTCCAATAGAAACTATAGAAAAGAATAGGATAATTGTTTTACAAAACTCAAGGGAATCATAAAAAAAACGTAAATATTGTGTTATGTTAAAACAAATTCAAGTCGAATTAAATTATGCAAAATTTGTGAAAATAAAAATTAGCTAGGTTAAAGATGAAATGTTTTCTTGAAAATCTTGAAAGATACCGTACATAATCAATTAAGGATTTGCATAAAAACAAAGCAAGGTTGGTAGGAAATCAAATTGTTTTGTTTTGTTTTGTTTTGTTTTTTTTTTTGTTTTCTATTTGCATTTTGATTCTCCCTTCCGACATACTTTATGACTTTTAACCATTCTTATTTGTTGGTCACTTCAACTATTCCTTCATATTTTTGTGAACCTTGTACTCCTCTGATTTGGTTTTAGTTTATTTTGATCTAATTTACTACTACCTTTCTCTTGTACCTCTTAGAGTTCCTAAATTAAATATTTCTTGTTATGATATAAAATGACTCTTTTCGAAATGTTTTTTTTTCGTACCTGTACATCATTGCTTAGTTGCAATCTTACACCTCCTTCCGAATTCATGAGAAACGTAATTTTATTGCTTATTTTTCCCTTCTTGCGAGTTGTATCCCTTTAAATGTACTTGTACTCATCTCAGTGTTCACGTGGTCCTTAGTGGTAAAAAAACGGATGTGCTAGCTCTTTAGGGAACGACTAGTAGAAGAGAAAATTTAATTTTTCAGTAGCTCAATTGAAAGTTTGTTCGATGCCTTATGTCTAGTTGATCTTGTTTGAACTCCCTTGATTTAATATCCTTTTTCATATGGCCTGATTTCTTTTTAAGTACATCTTAATATTCCTGAATGTTCTTATGAGATGGCAATTTCATTTTGATATGAATTTTTAAAACAAGTTTTGGATTTTCTTCTTAAAGGGTTAAATCAATTTTTCTTGCTTGAATTGAATTCATAGCTATTTTTTTTTTAAAATTGACAAAGTTATTTTGAAGTTGGCATGTACTATTTTAAATAAGGTTTTGAAACCGACTTATAAGCAAATTTTTATTTCGGAATTCTTTTCTAAATAAAGTTTAACTTCTTCTTCCATATTTGCTATAATTTTTATACACACTTGATTGAATATAAACCTTTAGAATTTTTAAACAAACGTTTGATTTTCTTACAACCTTGCCACAATTTTACTGTATATCTTTATTTGATTGAATACCTAAATGTCTTTTAAGATTTCAAAAAAAATTGTTTTGGCCTTAACCCAATTAACTTTCCCTTTTTAAACCTCGCCTATTTCGTCTTTAACTTGTAAATTATTTTGACAAGAGGCAATTTGATTTCCTTATGAGTTTTATGCCTACTTTTGGTTAAGTGATGCACCTAACTATTTTTCTCAAATATTTGAGCGAATATTTTTGTTCATAGCCACATTGGTATTCATTTTCTTTTAAAATTCTACATAATTTATTTCAACATGGAATTGTATTAACGTAATGCCACAAATATACTTTTGTTATTTCTTTTACAAAGTGTTTGATGCGCACATTTCCTTTGAAAATGTGAAATAATTTTAGAAATTTTTTTCATTCTCTATGAGCAATTCATTCGAAAATATTCTTAATTCTACTCGAGACTTATAAGCCTTGTCTTTGGTCTTAGACATTCTTTTCTTTAAACCTCATATTCTTTGACTCGACTTAATTTTGCTTCAAACTACTGCACTACTTTTCTTTTTGTTATTTCTATCGGGTTTTGTTGATTTGGTAATCATTCTTGAGATTGCCAAACTAATTTTCTGTCTGACACTCTTCATTTTTTATGCATTCCTGATTACTTGTGATTTCAACAATCCTTTCAAATCCTGTCAGATTTTGTCGCTTGTCTTTTTTCAAGATCTTGTATTCTTTTGAATAAACTTGAGGATTACCTTAGAATCACGTATGACTTTTAGGGATAGCAAACGAAATTTTAAAAATGTTGTTCGTAAACGTGAAAGATGGATTGGTAAGTATGCAACGTTATGAGGAGTATATCAGTTTGTTCCTCGTAAAGGTTTGCGGATGTTAGAATTATGACGAGTTATGGAGATGTGAAGTGATTGATAGAGTTAGAGAGTTGAAGTTCTGAAATGGGTAAGAGATCTGTGACCGAGCATAATATCTGTTGTGTTATACCAACATGTTTTATAGCCCTTTTTGCCGCACATGCTACCGTTTTGCTTTGTGAACGCCTATCTTAATTTCCACCCTATTTTATTTCTCCAAGCTTTTGTAAAGTTTTGAACATTTATATATGCATACTAAGATTTCATACTTTTCTATGAAGTGTTTAAAAAGTAGAGTGCAAAGACTACGTGTTATCTTATATATTACTTTAATTTTCGAGGACGAAAATTTTTATAAGGTGGGTAGGATGTAAGACCCATAATTTTCGAAAAATATCATTATGAGTTAATTTCAATTTATTTATTTATTAAAGACTTTATTTTTAAAAATTATTTTATTAAAAGTAATTAAATCAAGTTTTGACAATTAAATTAGAAAATTCTGCTTAATTTTATAGTTATTGAATAATTTTCTATATATAAATTATACAGCTTAACAGTTGCAAAAGAATAAGAATTTTATATAATTTAGTTAAATAATAGAAATTCTAGAATTTAATATTTTAATTTTTATAAACAGAAAATAAATTATATTATTTCTAATTTTTAAATTAGAATATTTGATTAAAAGCTGATTAGTAAATTGATAATTAAGTAGTATTTTTAAGTAATTTTAAGAGATAATTGTTGGATGAAATTATATCTATGTACATATCCTTTTCTTTTAGAGGCCGTAATACCTTACTACCTCTGCTTTACGACTTAAGCGTAAGGCTCTGTGTGGTAGGGTGTTACAAAATCAAATCCGTTACAACTAATTAATTAAGTTGATTAAATATATAGATATTTTATAATTTAATATAATTTAATTTATATAGATACATGATTTTTACAGTTTTACTATTTATTGTAATAAATTTTAGAGATAATTTTTGTAAGTTATAATTTAATTTTTTTATCTGCATATTCAACTTTTAAGAATAATTTTTTAATTTTTTATTTATAAATAGATTATTTTTTACTTTAATATATAATTTTTTTATTGCGTAATTCACTTTAACAAAAATAAATAAATTTATGAAAATTTAAATTTAAATATATCATCTATAAAATTATATAAGAATTTAATTATATAAAATTCAATAGTTTCTTTCAAAACAAACTTAAATATATTATCTATTATATATAATCATTAGGATAAAAAAATAAATATAAATTAAATATATAATTTAATTTTAATTTAAATTAAAAACTAAATGAATGATCAGAAAAATTGCAACCAATTTTATTTTTAATTTTTTTATAATTTTATTTAAAAGTAAAAATCTCTCTATAGCCACTAACATCACCGATAAAAAAATTATAAATCTCTATAAAATAAAAAATTTATAAGATAAATAACATATATATAATTTTAAAGTTATTAATCGTAGACTATGAACAAATTTTTAAAACGAAAATCTTATGGATCAACATGTAATTTTTTATTTTTTGATTTTTTAAAAAATTTTTCAGACTTACCAATACTTAAGTTGTCTATACATCACTTCTCAAAATATTATGATTTCACAAGTTATAATATATGATATTAGTTATTGTTATATATATGAAAAATGTGACTTATTTACGTATTGTTTGGATTAGAAGAATTTGTAGAAAAATAAAATGTTGGAGAAAAAAATGAAAGAAAAATCAATTTTTCATTGTTTGGATCAACAAAGAAATTGAATGAAAAACAAAAAAGGTGTATGTGGAGCTCATGTAAATTTTTCTCTTCAAAATTGGAAAAAAAACTAATGGAGAAGTGCAAAAATGGGTAAAAGTATAGAGTTACCCTTTGAATTATAATTTATATATAATATGTAAAAATATTACTCGTGTTTTAGAGTTAGATGGGGACCTGTGAAATCCTCACAATCTGCCACGCGAAAATGGACGGGGATTAGGGGTGGCAAACAGGCTGAAATCTGTGGGGTCGGCCCGCGTAACCTACCAAAAAGGGCGGGGGTGGATTAAAATTGAGACCGCCAAATTTAAAAAGTCCGCCTACCCTGTATCGCCTAATTCATGGGTTTTGGCGGGTTTCGGTGGGACGAGGCGGGGAAGGCTTTCTTGCTAGGCCAAGCGTTTTTTTTGTCAGGACCATTTTTTTTACAAATTTCAATGATGTTATTGATCTACAAAAGAATAAAAATGAGAATTGAAAATATTCTAAGTTATATTTTGGATTATATTTTATGTTTGATTGATTATAAATTATTTGAAGATGTTTAATTATATGTTTGGGACAATATTTGCTTTACTTTGGACAATGTTAGTTTTATTATTTTATTTTAAAAAATTTAGTTTATAATTATGTTTATTACATATTTATAATTATAAAGACTTTAATGTTTGTAAATTTAGAAATTATAATTTTTTATATCTTTAGAAATTATAAATTTATTGAAATGGTTGTGAAATTATATATATTGTTTAATATTTAATGGTTTATAAAAAAAAAAAGAGATTTGGCGGGATTGGCCCACCAACCCGCCAACTTACCATTAGATGGGACGTGGGATGAATTCAGGACCGCCTCACTAGGCAGGGCGGGGCGGTCCAATCTGCCAGATGGCAGGCTTTTGGCGGGGAGAGACAGACTTTTCCGTTTGCCATCCTGAAAACACGGATATAAGTACCTGCTTCATGAAACCTATTAAATACACGCAAATATAAAATTATGAATTTATCCTAATTTATATATAAATAAATCAATTTCTTGAATTTTGTAATTGCTTGCATTGAGGTCTCACTAGACCCAAATATATCTTAAATTAATATTTTGAATCATTATTATAACAAATACTATACTATTTAATATTATAACACTTAATATATGTAAAAGTTGGATATATTTATAAGAAAATTTTTAAATCAAATTAAAAATATTAATTATCTTTTTTTTAGTTTTAAATATTATTTACTAATATAACAAAAAATAAAAATAACAATAATCACTCACATAATTAAAATAAATAATCCTAATATATACATGACACTATATATATCAAAGATTATTATATATGATAAATAATTTTTTCTTTTCTGTAATGACTATTTATATAATTTATTGAAATCTTTTTTATCTTAATATTTAATGAATTTAACATTCAAAATATTATTTAACATACAAAATAAGTAACTTAAGTCATCATCTAAGATAATAAGTATAGTAGTATAAATACCTACTTATTTATTAATAATAAAAAATATATAAATAGTATAAATTGATATTTTTTTAGTATAAAAGCAATAATAAATATTATTAATTAAGTTAATTACATAATTAAAAAATTATGAATATTTTTTTAAATAATAATAAAAAATAAGATCATTATTTTTACGTATTACAAAATTTATGAAAAAAATTTTGGATAATAAATCAATCCTCAATAGATTATACATTAGTCCTGTCACAATAAATAAATAATTAATACATTAGATATTAGTATTTACTTACTAATATAATATATATTATCGATTATTAAGTTTATAATTAATTTTTAACCCAATTTTTGGTAACTAAAATTTAAATGATTGAAATTATTAAATGGTGAATATTTGTATCTAACCAATTTTATTTTTGTTATTGAAATTAAAAAAGAATGAGTTGTTAATCAATTCTAAATTTAAATTTAGATTTGAGTAAGAAAATAAAAATATTTCAAAATTTTATCTCATTAACTATAATTAATGTCAAGATAAGAAATTATTTTGTACATCATATATATTGTAGGATAATATGGTTATTTGCTATTTTTTAATGATAAATAATATTGTCAAATAAAATGGTGTAAGAAATTAGAAGGAAATGTATTTAACAGTTCAAGAAATATTAATTTATTTTTTAATAGAATAAATTATATATTGAATAACAAAAGTTGTTATTAGTTTTTCTTCACACTTATTAATACTCAACGATGGTGTTTCGATACATCATGTTACCAAGAAATATTAATTGATCTAATAACTTTTGTAATGGCATAAGTTTATAAATTTAAAAATTTAAAATCATTTCATAAAATGTGAAGTTTCAACAAGTAATAATGTTGATCATATTATTTTGACTTCAAAAATGAATACGATATCAATAAATAAAATTGTCCCAGGTAAATTTTAACAAAGACAAAAATCTATAAATAATACTATTAATGAGAAATTAATCTATTTTAAAAATAAATACAATTTTTTTCTTCAGATTTCCTAATTCGAGAAGTCGAGAACTAATTCACCACAATTGATGCTCTATTTATTAAGGGTATGCCGTTAACTAATGGATTATTATACATACAAAGCAAGATTTGCGCTCCAAATATTTACTTAAGTGAACAAATGAAATGACCATTCAACCAATCTAAATTGATTAAAACAAATATTAATTATTTTTAATATTTTTAAATTATAAAATATTTATAATAATAATTACTATATGTTTTTTTATTTAATTTTTAAAAAAAAATTTATATAATTTTATATATTATCCCTACACTAGTTTAATTTCTTAAAAATTCAATTTGATTCCCCAATGTGAATCAAGTTAATCATTTTGATAATGTATATTATTGTTAAATGTTGTGACACGTGTCAAATTTACTAAATAATTTGGTTTATAACATAATCAAGTTAGTCAGGTTTATATATTTTACTTATTGAAATAAATAATTTTATAACATAATAAATTAAAATTTTATAAGCAAACAAATCTAGAAATGATCCATATTGGCTCATGAAATATCATCATAAGCCCTTTGTTGTTTAATATAACTAATGAATTTAAAATAGATTTTGTTAGGTAGACAATAATTTTTGTGAACAATGTGAATAATAAACTCTAAAATTGACCTAATTAAAATAAAAATACACTATACTCCTAATTTTTCCCAAAACACTAATTTTAACCATCCTAATCATCCACCCCCTCTTTGACCTAGCAGTAAACACGTTTTTTCTAGCCCCAATTTGAAGGAGCAGCCACGGAAGAGAGTCCCAATGCCAGCGTTGCATTACGAACCCCCTACTAATCCCGCTGCAACCTGAACAGCCGTCGAAACCCAACAACTTCTCACCGCCAGATTGCATTCTTCCTGTCTCTCCGCTGCTGCCATCATCTTGAGCGCCTCCCTCGTATAGCCATCGAGCGTTGGTAGTCGTGTACGAGCTCCCCGTCACTGTCGCCTGGCCGTCTCACAACCGCACCCTCGCGTCGTCCATTGTCGCCCCACACTCGCCGTTGATCGCTGGGTCTTCTTTGTGCCGCCTGTGGTCTGCCGTGAACAACCCTGACGCTACCGTTCTGTGTGCCTGATTGCTGCTAACAAAGGTCAATTCAAGGCTAGCTATTTTTTTACTGATTAGATGTTCATAAAAGTCTTTAAGTGATGGTTGTTTTGAACAGTTGTGCTGCTTGTGCGCATCGTTGAATTTGTTTGAGTTCCGAAAGTGATGTTGAAGAAAATGACCAGTTGTTGTTGCTGAATTTCCTTTTTTTTCGTCTTGTTTTTTTATGGTTGACTGAATTCAGGTTTGTTCTGTCCCCGGGTATTAGTTAGTCAGCAGTTAGTTTTGACTCACATTTTTAAAATTAGTTGCCATATGAATTGTTTATTCATTGTAAGACGGATGGTTATTTCACCAGGTGCATGTATGGTTGGATTAAACTCAAGAATACAAAATTTGTTTGAGTCTAGTGACCAATTTTTTCTTCCATTAGTTCACCTATTTGTGTGTTACATGTGATTTACCATGCAATATACCCGTTAGGTATGTTTGGTTTTGTAAAACTCTGGTTTAAGTGGTTTCATATTTTTTAGCTTCAGAATAATGTGCAAGCCAAATTATAATGCGACAAAACCTATCTGTATATGGTTCTGGAACTGGGTTGGGTTTGTTTGTTTGTTAGATTTTTAATCACACTTGAAAGTGTAATATGCTTATTCTCCATACGACTACTTGGTAATTTTGTTACCTTTTGACCTTGGATGTTCAATTTTGACTGCTTACTTTGCAGCAAGATTATTATACCAGGTTTTTGGTTGTTTGCCTGGTTAATCACATTGCTCACAACTGTTATTGTACCCTTGTTGTTTTCCATTTTTTATTCATTGTAACACGGATGGTTATATTACCCGGTGCATGAATGCTTGGATTAAACTCAAGATTTTGAAGTTTGTTTGAGTTTAGTGACCAATTTTTAGCTTGCTTTAGTTTGTGTATTTGTGTGTTACATGTGATTTACTTTGAAATTTAACCATTAGGTATGTTTAGTTTTTTAAACTCTGTGAGACAAACATGTGAAGGCCTTTTGTGGTGGTTTAACTTGTTATGTATTAATTCGCTTTTTAATATTATGGAAGCCAAATTATAATGTCAACAAAACGTATATGTATATAGTTCTGGAATTGGGTTGGTATTATTTATTTGTTAATCACAATTAAAAGTGTAATATGATACTTCTCCACACCTTTACTTTGTTAGTATGGTACTTTTTGACTGTGGATGTTCGATCTGGACTGTTTACTAAGCTGGATGATTATTTTACCCGGTGTTTGGTTGTTTGCCTGTTTGTTCTAGTGGTTGATCGTGTGATTGATTAACTTTTTTCCGTTGGAATTCATCATTGGTTTAATTAACATTGCACAACATTAGTTGCTCTGGTTATGTGAAAAGGCATTCATAATTATTGGTTATGAATTTTAATATCATGCTGCTTTGTGTGTCGTGCTCTTGGGGTCGTTAGAGTTCAGTGCCACTGAGATTTTAAGCAAGAATGGCCAAAATAACTCACTAAATGGTGTTGCTGTTAAAGGTGTTTGAAACTTTATTGGAGACTCATTATTACACTATTTTGGCCTCTTATAGAGTTCAGTGCCACTAAGATTGTTTAATTGATATATAACTCTTTTAGATAAGGAATAGTTCTTTATAATGACAAAGAACTTATAACTATTAGTTGTAATTTCTTGCATCAACTCAATTCAAGTCCCTTGATCTCGTTGTTTTAAAGCATGAAACCTTTATGATTCTTGTCAATTATGCAACATAGAATTTCTAGAATTAAGATTAACAAACAAAAGTTCTAGCAACACCAAAGTTGTATGCTTTACATAAAATTTAAAAAAGGGTCACATCAAATTCTACCCTAAGCAAGCTACTAATAGATAATTTGAATATTGAGGCTAAGGTTTTTTATATGTGCAGATGAAGATAGCGACTAGCCCAACACAAATGCCTCGCCAATCATAAAGAACACACATCAAGGATTTTGATACAAAGAGGAACTGCAATAGCATCACATAATTTCAACTAGATACAGCAAAATAAAACTATGTGATTAGACCAATCGAAAAGCACTGCCAATACTATTTCTCGGATGTTTAGTTTACTATGTATACAGATGGTTGCTTGCATTCAATAAATGGATGTTTGTTTTGGTTATATAGTTGGTCTTTTAATTGATTCACTATGTGGATTGTGAGTTAATTAAATAATTGGTTGAAATTTATTTTAGTTGTGCTAAAATCAACCTAATTCTATATGTTTTTCACTTTGGCTTTGAATTTTAAAAAATAAATAAATAAAAGGTACAACTCAGGTAATTGGCATTTGTTGAATTAATATTTTTGGTGAATCTAAAACTCAGGTAGTGTGCATGGATGTTCGATTGAGAGGTTATTTGGATTTGTTAAATTTATGTTGTTCCAGGCACAAACGTATGGATGCTTCGTTCTTTTTTCAACTTGGATGATTTTATTGTTGCAAAATCAGTTAAAATTATGTTAAATTAAATTCAAATCAAATAAACATCCAAATTAGAATGAAAACAATCATCTGCCTACCCAGTAAAATGAACACCCGACCTATTTTGGATTGACCACAAGTTCTAAACATACCGATTAATTTTCTCATTTATTAGACACTTGATTTAATAGTGACATATATTTTATAATTTATTAATTTAAATTTCAAGAAAATGTCTAACTTAAACAGGATTAAGGGTGTCTGTAAAATTCAGTTTATAATAGACACCATGCTCATAATATTTTTTATCAAAATTTTTTTATCAGGCAAAATTATGTTAAATCTAATCCAAATCAAAATAAACATTCAAATTAGAATGAAAATAACCGTCGGTCTACCTAGTAAAAAGAACATCCGACCTATTTTAGTTTAATTTTTTGTTTACATAAACACAGCAGGGTAATAAATTATACTACAAATGGTATACCCAAAATAACCATTCACTTTAGAATGGAAAGAACCATCTGCAATCATAGTAAAATGAACATCTGCCTCAGTTTAAATGACTTCAAGTATAGTACATGATGTATCTCAATCCCTATGCAACTTGTTGTTATTGAGCTCTCCCACATCATTCAATACCCTCATGGATCCTGCAACATTTTCAGACCTTGTTCTCTTAAGGGTCTCCGAGAAAAGAATTCTCAATAGGTGGCTGTGGCATAGGCTGCTCCTTGAAAGACAAAGAAGATTTTGATACATAAAGTGGTAGGGCTGCAACATTGAGTGAATTATTCCCCAACATGGCACTAACAAGTTTGGTACTTTTCTGCATTGGTGGTGGTGCTGGATTTATTGTTGTATGTTGGAATTGATGTTTTCATCGACGAATTCATCCTGTGCTGCTGCCTTATTGTTCATCTATGATGACATCATGCTTGTATGATGATCTTTACAAGGCTGCCAAATTGATGATGAACCTAAGAAAGCCTCAAAGAGTCTTTTCTGTTCAGCAAGAAACATTTATTTAGCTATTGAAAACAATCATCAAATTTCAAAACAACCTCCACATAAAACTTGGCTTACCTTGAAAAACTAGATGAATATGTACATATCTCAAAACATAAATGATGTATTTTTTATACTATCTCTATATTTGTGTCCTAATCCACCTGCTAAGAACAACAATATAATTATAGACTTTTTTTTAATTATAAAAAATAGGGACTATTGCTTATTATCATGTGATCTGTCTTCTAACGTATTTGTCTTCATGTACAAACACTGGGTCATGGCTAACCTGAGTTGGTATCTGAGGTTGTCCCATGGCTATGCCTCCATGATTTGGATACATGGAATCACAAGAGTTGTTACAATTTTTTTCCTCAACTAAGGTAACATAATAGACAATACCAAAGACAACATTTGCAAAGGATAAAATTGCACACCCTGCAAACACTCTAGGCTTCACGATGTAGCAGTAGTAGTTGCCAAAGCATATGCTCTTTTCGCTGTGTTGATCATTCAGTGCCGGAATAATTAGCAACAGAAGAAACGTAAGGGAGACGAATGGTGGACGCGGTGGGCTGCGGGGGGCCTACACATTGGGCGCGTTTGTGGGCTGTGCGAAGGACAACTTGTACACGAATGGGGGGCTTGTTCGGACGTTGCCGTAGAGGTATGTGGCGTCGGCTGCGGCTGGGCGGCGGTGGCTCATGATTTGGACGGCGACGGTTTGGGGATAGTGGGAGACAATTAGCGGCTGGTTGAAGAACGCAATTTATCAATGCAGAACGCGAGTTAGAAGTGATTAAATGTGTAACTGTACAATGTAAAAATCCTAATTTTTTTTAAATTTAAAATATGATATTATTAAAAATTAATTAATTATCTAATTAAATATTTTAATTTTAATTTTCCTTCGTAATCCCATTATTCACATTATTTACTAATATTATTGTCCACCAATACTTCTTCATTCAAAATACAAAACAAATCACTATTAATTACTTCATAGATTACAAAATTATGAGAGTTAAAATATCCAACCCAATTTATAAAAGTAAAAACATCAATTAATAGAAGTTCAACACAAATATTTCTAACAACTTATTTATCTATCTAGTATCTACACAACTTATCTATTTATCTATCTACAGAGTAACAGAGGCATACACATACACATGTATATAAGAAAAAAAAAGTGTCTTCAGACACGTATTTCCACAATAAAAGTAGATATCTGTCCCGATCCAAATTATTAATAATGTCACGTAAATTGCTTAAAATAACCATAATATTGTCTTGTTTGATTCAATAAATTATTTATAATTTAAACTACTAAAGTGACAATCTATATTGCTTCAAACAAAAATGTTATATACACATAAAAAATCAAACATTATATATATTTATTATTTAATTTAATTTTAATATAATTTTATATTTTAACATATATTTTATACAAATATTACAACAAAAAATATATATTACTATATTTTATAACATATATTTTTACGATAATTGTATATTTGTCATTATTACTATATGTTATAATTATGATTATATACTTTTTACAGTCATTAATAAAATTTTTAGTGACAATTATTTCTATCAATAATTATATAATTACTGCTAAAATCTCTTAATGATAAAATATAAGATGATTAATGTTTAATTATAAAAAAAATATATTAAATAATTATTTTTATTATTACTAAAAATAAAATATATGACCATTAAAAATAATTTTTTTAATAGCGAAAAAACTGATTAATTTTTTTTATATACATATAATTTGATTCTACTTTAAAAGTGGCGAATAATTTGGTATTGTCTCCATCAGCTCTATTTATATTATTATTTAGGTGATGATAATAACACTTTAATTTTTATTTTTACCACTATTGCTCATTTTTGTTATCACTACTGCCACATCCGCCACCACCATGGTCATATTGCCACAGCCATTATGATAATAATAATAAGGACACCATGCATTATTACATTAATTTCCATAACAATATTCTTTATAATATATATATATGTTCACCTATTAAGTGGTGCGCACGCAAAGTAATAACCTCGTGAAGAATTAATAATGCAATGTGAAAAGGGGTTTCCAACTAAAGAGACATCAAAGAGCTCTTAAGATGAAAAATTCCCTACTCCCCACAAGGAAACTAAGATTGCAAAAAGCGCATAACAATATAGAAATATCAAAATTAAATTAAGTATTATAGTACTTGGTACAAGATAATGGTTATCCCTACAATTGGCACGTGCCTAGCCAACTAGCCCACCATATTTTGAGTAGTCCTTTGTCAAGGAATTAGAAATAAATCTGATCTAGAATATCAAGAGGGTCAATTAAGCCCCACCAATTACAGGTTCATGAGCATTATTATTGTACCCATTTTGATTTTTATACATATTATTAATAATTACATTGTATATATGTTAGATATACAATAGTAGCAGTACTAAAAATGGTTTCTTGAAATTATGTTACTCATTCTCATTCACATTCTGGAATGTTCACCAAACTAGCTTAGAGTAGTGAAGATATAACGAACACATATGATATTAAGATAAAAATCAAACCTAATCCAATGTTTCTATTATATCTAATGAGTTCTTCCTTCAAAGTAAACATATATTTAGAGCAATGAATTGCGGCAAGTGGCAATTGGTGAAGATCATACAACAAATTAAATTATATTAGAGCAAGTTAATTAATTAATTAATAAGGCGGAAAATAAAACTAACTTTGGCTTGGCCTAGTATTAGTTTATTATTCCATTTAAGTAAGTGTTAATAGTCTAAATTTCGCTTCATACATAATATAATAATTAATTGGCCAACGATAAATAAATTTTGATTCATAATCGATTAATTTTTGATTTATTGAGTTGGAAAATAACGCAAAAATAAAATAAAATAGGAATAAAATTTCTCATACATTGCAAATAGAGTTTGACCACTACTAATTATTCCAGAAGAAGGCATCTTTGAGTATTCTAGTTGAGCAATAATTATTTCTGCAATTTGGGAAATTAAGATTTCATATATAACGTTATTGGGATCCATGTCACTTAGCTTAACTTGGAATATTTTAGGGTACGGTTCAATTGACAGAACCATCCATGGTTTATTTCTTAGTCTTAGTTATTATTAGTCAAAAGAAACCCGGGTTTTGAGGATTTATAGCGTTGAAATTTCCTTTTGGACGGTGTGCAAAATTATATTATTACTAAAACACATACTATCACTGTGTATGCTTATTATGCAAATTTTTAGAAAGAAAACAAATATCTCTTGATATATATAGTAGGTTGATGTGAAATTTTAGTTAATATTTTTTATTATCTTATTCTTAGCCCTCTCTGAAGCGTCTTTGACCCAAATTGTCTTGATTTGTTTGTTATATTGTGACACTTTCGACTTCCCTATATTTTGACCTATACTATATAGATTTGAATAATTGAGGCAACCTTGTGTTTTGTCCTTCTTATGAACTAAAAAAAATAAGAAATTTACTTATTATATATTATTATTGTGTTAGGTAGTATACGTACAAAGGTGTAGAAAATTAAAGTATGCCATGAAAATTGAACTAAATCCATTGTATTATTCCCTTAATCTATTTACTTAACTTCTTGATGAAATGCAATTGTTTATAGAGGATGTCATTTTATGTGATGTCTTGTCGTAAAACAACTTTGATTATTATTGGAATTTCTTATGCATGCCAATATACACTATTGACTTGTTTCTAATGATATATTGATCTGATATTTTACTAACTATTGAAGCGAAGAAAATTGTGCATGTATTATCATCGTTGAATATAGATCTATTTTAATTTGGCTTATTTTGTAGCTAGATTAGTAGCTAATTAACGTGTCAAAGAAGATGCAAATTATTAAAGAAGTTTGGTCGTGAAGTCTTTATATAGTTTCACTACTCAATTTCAATTGGAAAATATAGGAAGACAATGATTTTATTGTACAATGTGTACAACAGTCATAAAAATGAAATTAAGATCAAATGATAATTAATTTAATTGATTTTTAATATTTTTTATTTTAAATTCAAACAAAAATAAAAATTTTAAAAAGGGCCAATTACGTATCTCCCTCTCTCCGTATGTGAGGTCAGTGTTTCGGAGTCTTCCTACTCCCATTCTCTTCCTATCTCGCCGGTCCGTCGCCGCTAGAAACACCAGTCACCGCTCAGAGCATTAGCCGACGCCACCTTGTCCACCGCGAACGTTTGAGCACCCTCTTCGCGCACGTTGCATATTCACGCAGCCCTCTTACGCGCCGGCCGTGCAGTCCCTAGCCTTCTTCGATGGCGTATCGGATCCCTCGACAAGCCCTTCCTTTCTTCCCCGTCGCCAAGGCCACATCCGGTTACTGCACAACCGACAACCGTTCAACACTGCACTCCCTGGATCCCGCCGCAGCCGCAACCGGTCACCGCTAAACCCCGGTTGGCACACCGTGGTAGCAAATCCAAGAATACAAAGTCCCTCTCTTCTCCTCACGCAAGCATGATGGGTGAAGAAAATTTTGCTACACCATCATCAATAATCATTTATGATTATATTCCTTCAAATGGCAATTGTGCTTTACAATTCCCACAAGAGACCAACCAGGTACAAAAGTGAAAGTCTTTTTTTTTATGTGGATGTTCATTATAGCAGGTTGGCGGATGATTATTTTTATGCCTAATATGGATTGTTATTTACGTAAGTACAATTAAAATAATCTAAATGTTCAATGCAGTAGATATGCAAATGGTTGTTTTAATGAGCATTTGGATGATTATTTTATTAGATTTGGTTGAAACATAAAGACTAAACATTTTGAGGGGTGATCAGTTTTATATGTAATCGGATGGCTATTTTAATTGGGGGGAGGGGGTTCATGTGGCGTTGTTGGGGCTGCTGGGGGAGGTCACGGCACTGTTAGGGCTGCGGGGGGTCACATTGTTAAAATTTGAAATTTACCCTAAATTCAAAATCTCTCATTCAGTTATTTCACATCAAATGTCAAATTTCAAATTTTAACAATGTGACCCCTTGTAGCCCCAACAACACCGTGACCTCCCCTAGTAGCCCCAACAGCACCATGAACCCATTCCCCCCAATTAAAATAACCATCCGGTTACATATAAAACTGGTCACCCTCAAAATATTTTGTCTTTATGCTTCAACCAAATCTAATAAAATAATCATCCAAATACTCATTAAAACAACCATTTGCATATCTACTGTATTGAATATTCAAATTATTTTAATTGAACTTACATAAATAACTATCCGCATTAGGCATAAAAATAACCATCCGCCGACCTACTGTAATGAACATCCGCATAAAAAAAACTTTCACTTTTGTACCTAGTTGGTCTCTTGTGGGAGTTGTAAAGCACAATTGCCATTAGATGGAATACAATCATCAATGATTACTGATGATAGTGTAGCAAAAATTTTCTTCTCCCATCATGCTTGCGTGAGGAGAAGAGAGGGGCTTCCTATTCTCGGATTTGCTACCACGGTGTGCCAACAGGAGTTCAGCAGTGACCAGTTGCGGCTGCGGTGGGATCCAGGGGGTGCAGTGTTGAACGGTTGTCGGTTGTGCAGTAACCGGACGTGGCTGCGGCGACGGGGAAGAAAGGAAGGGCCTGTCGAGGGATCCGATACACCAATAGAGAGGGCTAGGGGCTGCACGGCCGGCGCATAAGAGGGCTGCGTGAATACGCAATGTGCGCGAAGGGGGTGCTCGGATGTTCGCGGTGGGCAGGGCGGCGTCAGCTGGTGCTCTGAGCAGCGGCTGGTGTTCCTAACAGCGACAAACCGTCGAGATGGAAAGAAAATGGGAGGGAGGAAGGCTCTGAAGCACTGACCTCACATGTGGAGAGAGGGAGATACGTAACTGCCCCTGTTTAAAATTCTTATTTTTGTTTGAATTCAAAATGAAAAATTATTAAAAATTAATTAAATTAATTATTATTTAATCTTAATTTTCTTTTTACCTCTATTGTACACATTGTACACTAAACTCATTGTCTTCCTATACTTTCTCTTTATTTATATAATTCAATTAGAGTTTATGTACGGGATATGGTAAGTTTATGATTAGTGGACAATTTTAAATATTTTTATTTAATAAATACAAAATAAATGCATTAAAAATTTAAATATTTTATATTTTCAATGAAAATTTCTTTTAATTTGTAAACCCATAGGCCATAAACCATAAATCTATATAATTATCACTAGACAAAACGGCATTACCTACAGTTAGCCTGCAAAAAACAGTTAACAAAAACTTAGCGACCAACAAACCGTCAATAAAAATGTTGTTGGCAGTAATAATATCTAGGCAAAATTTTTGTTCAATGTTATTAGCAACGGTCACATATTAGCGCAAATGTTACTTCCGATGAATAAGTGATAGTTCAGTTGTCTCTAATTTTTCAGATGGTCAGGTCGTCGGCAATGATATATTAAATTATATTAATTAATTTTAATTTAAAAAATCAAGTACTAAATTCGTGGCGGAAATAATACATTAATTGAAATGTTTTAATTTTTTAAATTTCAGAAATAATTTACCAACACACATACCAGAGTTGTCGGTAGCAGATTTAATTAATTTTATTTAATCTTTTACATGCACATATAATTTTTATATATATTTGTGATAGAAGAATTGATAGATAAATAATATATATAGTTGATATTTTTTATACATAAATTATAATTCATTAATTTATATAGAATTATAGACCATATGTTCATGTTATATAAATTAATTTGTGAACTTGAATAAATTCGTGAGTTTCTGATGAATTGAGTTTAAATTTTACAAGTAAATAAGTCGAATTATAGAAGCTAAACTTAATTTTTATGAACTGAATTTGAGTTTAGTATAATTTGATTGAGATCGATTCACTTCTACTAGTCCTAGAAGAAATCAATATTTAATTTGATTCCTTGAGCACACGCTTGAACATATAGAACTAAATTAAATTATGTAAATGAAGCTAATGAAACCATAATATTGTAATCCGATCCTAATTCCTAAGCACGAATTAGGGTTTACCCACAGTTCATTTGTTTGCCATTTTTATAAAAGCATACGTAACTCTGTTGGTTTCTAACTCCATTTTTATTGTGCAGCTAATTAATTAATAATGAGTGCTTCCTCTTTATCATTCCCCTCGTGTGGTGTTGTTTTGTTGCATTGCACCCACTACACAATTAATAATAAGGTCCACCATAATCATCATCATAATTACTATATGTATAATGTAAGCTTTGCTTTGGTCAATTTAATTTAACACATTCCATCTTTCTTATACGTATTTATTTGTTTGAAAATACTCATACTCTTCAAAGGCCTAGAAATTTGAGGGTTTACCATTATCCACTTACCTTTTCAAGTTATAGTTCCCATTACGGAAGTTTTCAAAAGCTTCCACTAAAAAACCCGTCACAAAACCTGTTTAAAAACTTTCCATTAAGAAACCGCCACAAAACACTAATACAGAGTCCCTACTCCCTAGAGACAAAAGCCCACCACTAAATGGAATTGTGGCGGTTGAAAAAAAACTATTACAAAAGAGTTCGTGACACATTAAATTTTAAGAGTTTATAGCATCGTAAAATTTTTTTGTTGGATTTTAAACTGCTAGAATAAAAAAACCATCATAAAAGTAAAATAGTATTAAACATTGTAGTGATTCTTTATAGAATTACATACTACTTTCGATCCATTTTAAAATGAAATAATATATTAAATATTTTGTTAATATATATATATATATTCAATCTATTGTATAAAAAACTATATATATTCTGAAATGTGTTTAACTTATATTAAGATCTATAGCCGCTAGCAAAGTGTTCGATGGCTCCAACATAATTCAAATACATGTGGTGGCATTAAGTTGTTGGGGATCATCATCATATTGAAATTAAACTTTTGGGTCATTGTATAAGACTTTCATTTGGACTTTGGTCATAACTCATAACATATTCTAAGTTGAAAGTTTCAATTTATTTAGAACCAACGAGTTATAACTCAAATGACATAGTTTTTCTATACATTTAAAAAATTGCGAGTTCGAATCTTCCTATATATTTTAATGCGTTTGGTATTTTTCAGATGGTAAAAAAATAAAACAAAGATATTATTACCGTGTCAAAATTAATGCATTAAGATAAATAATTTTAAATATAGCATTTTAGTAGCATCGAAATCACTCCTCTAAAAATTTAAACTGTCTTTATTTATTATATTTAAATTCTTTTTCTTTTGGAATAATAAAATTGAACATTTAAATGTTTTTATCATACAAATTTTTATGTTATATCATAAAATTATTTATTTATTTAAAAATTTTACATCATTAAATAATGAGATAACTATTTATATCTCTGATAATTAAATAATTTTAAAATAATGTGGGACAATTCGGCTCAGAATCAGACAAATTATACACGTGTGTATGCGCATGCGTGGTTTTAATATGCTCCAATTAAATCATTTTAGAATAATAATGTGGGACAGATTGGTTGTTTGATTTTAATATGCTCTTACTGTTAATTAATTATAAGATTATGAAATTAAAGTAGCTAGTCAAACTATGCTACTATACTGATTATGAAACCTTATTAGTTTATTAATTTTTTTACGTAAAATATCTTCTAATCTATTAGATTAAAAATTAATTCGTTACGAATTTAAGTTTTATTTATAAGTTACCGTATATACAAAATAAAATTTAAATTTCTTAATACTTATTTAAATAATTAAACTAATAAATTAATTATTAGATTAATCTAAATTAATTGTCTTATTAATAAACAGTAATCTATGGTTACGTTCTCATGTGGAATTTTGAGCAGCACATACATACAAATATAAAAAATATTTGGTAACAAAAAAAAATTAACTAAAAATAACCATAATTTATCTTATTTAATATTTATTAATTATTGTGATAATTAATTAATACTAAATAAAATAAATTTTGACTATTTTTTTTTATCTACTTAGCATTATCCAACAAACATATGGTAACTATCACATTTGTCATTTTACATGCATGCGCGGCCACGTCATCACCACACTTCACATCCTCTTTTGCTGTGCACTTCACATTCTCACAACTCACTACATTATAATACTTAAAATTAAAGCCACTAATATAGGATCTTATAGCATTAATTTATTTAATTCTAGTCCCATGGTTGTGATGCCACTGTATAGTAGAAATAGAGAAAATGAAAGTAAAAGTGAATTGCATGTGCTTTGTATAAGTGAAAATTATTATTGTGCTTGCTTTACTTTTGTTTTTTCTTCTTCTTAAAATTATTGGCTCCCAATAGTGGGGTTGTTTTAATTTTTATGACATCTATGGTGTATATGTGTCTGTTTTTATACATATAAAATTACGATTTTCTTTTAAAATATATGTAAATTTTTTCTTCCTAATATGTTTACAATATCAGCTATTTTAGATGTAATTAATTACTAAAGTTAATCAACAGTGAATTATTAATATAAAATATATATTAAGAATAATTTAAACTATATATATTTATACGTAAATATATAGTGATTTATTTTAGTGATTAATTTTAATATGTCTATAGTATTTTTGTTATAAAATATATAGTTAAACGTAGAAAATTAATTGATAACAACTACAAATATGAAAGGAAAAAAAAAAAGAAAAAAGAGAAGTGGTGAAAAATAGTTTATGGCTTCAAATTAGGGTATAGATATGACTATGGAGGTGACGATAAAAAAAGACGAAGATGATGATGAATTGGTATACGTAATAACAACAGGTAGTGATAAGAGAAAGATTGGGAGATAGTGATGTGTGTGAAATTAAAAAAACTATGATGAGAAAAATCACTTGGATTTGAAGAAAGATGAGTCTATTGTCTACATTCAATGGAGCCTATCAAATTAATTATGTCCAGGTTCTTAAAAACGACCCACCTTAATCTGAAATAACAAATAACTTTTGAGTGCAACTAGCTTGCCACTATTAGTTTTTAGTTATATTATTTTAATTCTTCACATTTATATTCTCCATTTTTTTAATTTCTTTTTCTTTGCTAGAACTACAACATCACTAGCAGCAACTCTTTATTGAACTTGATTTGAGAAAAAAATGAAAAGACCTCGTTCTCATTGAGTTTGATGTTAGTATATATATATATATATATGTATAGCAATATAAGTAGTGGCTTAACTAATTTATTAATTGTACATTTGGTATGGATTGGTAAATATAATTTTAATACTAACTATTAATTCTAATATCCCCTCAAGTTTGGCATATAGATGTTTAAAATGCTAAACTTGGCTATAAGACTATGAAACTGAGCTGCTGAAACGAGTTTGGTGAAGATGTCGATTCGTTGGTGTTTGGACTTAACATGTATCAATTTGATAAATTTAGTAACTATTCTCTCTCGGATGAAGTAGCAATCAACTTCTATGTGCCTTGTGCGCTCATGGAAAATCGGATTGGTAGCTATGTGTATAGCTGATTGAGAGTCATAAAATAACATGGAAGAATCAATGATGACATTGAAATCAAACATCAATCTCCTAACCAACTAAGTTCATCCGCCACTGCTGCTAATGTCCTGTACTCTGCTTCAGCTGAGGATCTTGATATTGTAGTCTGTTTGCTTGATTTCCAGGATATTAAAGAGTTTCCAATGAAAGTGCAATAGGCTGTGACACTGCGTCTGGTATCTGGACACCCTGCCCAATCTGAATCAGCATAGGCCATGAGCCGTATGTCGGAGTTAGCTGGAAAACACAAACCTTGTCCTGGACTTTTCTTCAAGTATCGAAGGATGTGATGGAGAGCATCCATGTGGGACGAGCTTGGACTTTTCATGAACTGACTCAAGGTGTTAACTGCATAAATGATTTCAGGTCTGGATATTGTTAAGTACATTAGTCTGCCCACTAGTCTTCGATATAAGGATGGATCACTCAAAGGGGTGCCATCTGTTGAGCTCAACTTCAGGTTAGGTTCCATTGGTAATGTAGTTGGCTTACAAGTTGTGAAATTAGTGTCTTGCAGTGGGTTGAGGGTGTATTTTCGCTGACATAGATGGATGCCATCATCGGATTTAGCAATTTCTAGACCAAAAAAGTATTTCAGATCTCCAAGAATCTTGAGTTTAAAGATGGATTGAAGCAATTTTCCGAACGTTTGACAGCATAATGGAAGAAGCACTTGTTAGGATGATGTCGTCTACATACACCAGTAGATAAACTACATCTGTACCAGACCCATAAAAAAAGAGAGAGTAATCATTTTTTGACTGTTTGAAGTTATTCTTTAGCAAGGCAGTTGAGAACTTGAAAAACCACTGTCGCGAAGCTTGACGTAGCCCATATATAGAACGATTTAGCTTGCAAACAAGTCCTTTATTTTTGTCCTTATGTCCTAATGGCAGCTCCATGTACACCTCTTCGAAGAGGTCTCCATTTAAGAAGGCGTTGTTTACATCCATTTGCCACAAAGACCATCCTTTGATAGCTGCTAAGGATAGGAGAACTCGAACAGTGGCAAGCTTGGCCATTGGGGAGAAAGTATCACGAAAATTCACTCCAGCTTGTTGTGTGTACCCTTTTGCAACTAGTCTTGCTTTATACCTATCCACAGTGCCATCATCCTTGCATTTGATTTTGTACACCCACCTACATCTAATGGTGTACTTGTTTGGAGGTAGTTGAGTCAGGGTCCAAGTGTTATTATCTTTCATAGCTTTCAGATTTTCATCCATTGCTTTTCTCCACTCTGAAAATTTTACTGTCTGATGGAAGTAGGCTGGTTCTGGAATGGCTTGGACATTTCCAATAAAAGCAGCATATGATGGAGTTAAGTGTCTCTCAGTGTCAAAGTTACAAATAGAGTTGGCCTGGTTGCATTGGTAGTCAATAAGGTAACTAGGAGGTTTGCTTTGTCATTGTGATCTCCTAGTAGTTGTTGTTGTTTGGTTTTCGAAAATGTGAGTGTTTGTGGTGGTTGGGACAGTCTCAAAGTTTGTTATTTCAGTAGTTTCTATTGGGATTGGTTCGGTATTGGTGTGTGTTAGGGTAGGGTCAGTGAGTGCGGGTATGTGTGGGTCAGGGATGGGTGAGGGTAACACTATGTCAGGAAATTCTTGGATGAAGGAATGGTCTAAAGTATTGATGGAGTGGAATGGGAATATATTTTCTGAGAAACTTACATCTCTAGAAATAAAAATCTTCTTCTTCTCTATATCATACACCTTGTACCCTTTATAGCCAACTGGGTAGCCCAGAAAAATAGCCTTGATAGCTCTTGGAGAAAATTTGTTTCGCTGAGATAATAAGGTGGATGCATGGCAGAGACAGCCAAACACTCTCAAAGCTTGGTAATCCAGTTGCTTTTGGAAAATTCTTTCATATGGAGTTTGAAATTAATAATAGGGATGGGCAATCTGTTGATGAGGAATGTGGCTGTGAGAACGCACTCTCCCCAGAATTGAATTGGTACCTTGGACTAGAAAAATAGGATGCGGGCTACATTTAACAAATGTTGATGCTTGCGCTCCACAACAGAGTTCTGCTCAGGTCTTTCAACACAGGAGAATTGGTGGAGTATTCCTTTGGATTGTAGGAAATCAGTGAAAGCTAACTCCTTAGCATTGTCTGAACGGATCTGTTTCACCTGTGCTTTGAATTGTATCTCAACCAAATAAATAAAATTGATCAAAGAATTTGTTGCATCAGATTTATGCTTCAGTAAGTAAGTCCAAGTGAACCGTGAACAATCATCAACAATTGTAAAAAAATATCTCATTTTATTATATGTAGGAGTCTGATATGTCCCCCCAAATGTCACAAAGGATCAAATCAAATGGAGATTGACACAAGTTGTTATTTGCATGAAAAGACAAACGTTTAAACTTTGCTAAGGGACATACCTCACATCTTGAGTGATCAAATTTCAAGGGATTATTTGAAAGAAACTGACTCAATTTTACAAACACATTTTCTGACACATGACCTAATCTTGCATGGCAAGTATAACTATCTACATGACAAACTAAAGAATTGGAGTGTTTGACAGAATTGAAGAGTTGATGGTGAGGAGATTCCAACAAGAACATACCTCCACACTCATCACCTTTGCTAATCACCCTCTTGGAAATCTGGTCCTGTATTGTGAAAGAAAGGTCAGAGAAGTTGACACTATATTTAAAAAAATTTATTAAACTACTGACTGATATGAGATTGACTCGAAAAGAAGGAATGTAAATGACATTATGAAGAACCAAAGACTTATTTATGTGAATGGTACCCATGGCAACAACACATATTCTGGTATGGTCAGGTAATGAGACATAATGGTTTGACAATGGTTTTGGATTATTAACTAAGGCATAGACATTGGTTATATGGGTAGTAGCACCTGAGTCAATTATCTATGAATGTGTCAAAAGATTTGGATCTAAGTAACTAGTTGAGAAAATTTCACCTGCACATATCTCAGGATTGTCATTACTGGAAAGAGTTGGTTGAGACTGCAAAAGACTCATGAGTTGTTTCCAGAGTCTTTGTCAGCTATATGCTCCTTCTCTTGCTCAGATATTGTTTCAGCAACAAGATTCACCTGATTCCTTTGCTTGTTCTGATTGTACCCTGGTGGATATCCATGGAGCTTATAGCATTTATCTTGTGTGTGACCAAGTAGACCACATTGGGTGCAGAGCGGACAGTCTTGGTTTTCTTTTCCTCTGTATTGATTCGCTGGCTGGCCTCGATGTGCTGTAGGAGCGGGATTCACAGCAAATGCTACTTATTGAGGTATCGCAATAGAATTTGCCATGCCAATAGCGCGTTGTCGCTCTTCTTGAAGAACCAAAGAGAAAATCTTCAAGATAGGTGGAAGGGGGTCCGATAACAGAATTTGACCTCTTATGTTGGAGAAGGAATCATTCAAGCCCGTTAGAAAGAACAAGACGTGCTCTTGATCAAGATGAGATTGGAAGGCTTTTACTCCTCCACATGTGCACATTGCAAGCGGCCAAAATGTGTTAAGTTCTTCCCAAATTATTTTTAATTTGGTAAAGTACTGAGAAACAGAGAGATTACCTTGAGTTAGGGTAACTAAAGCCTTTTTCATCTCAAAGATTCTTGGACCGTTGCTTTGAGAGAATCTTATTTCTAGGTCTTGCCATAGCAAAGCTGCAGAACCAGCATAGATCACGCTAGCAGCAATATCCTTTGAAATAGAGTTTAGAAGCCAAGTTGTAACCATATCATTCGTGTATTGCCACGATTCAGCAAGCATGGGGTCGATTGTTGAATCTGGTTTAGTGATGGATCCATCTATGAATCCCAATTTTCTCTTTCCCCTTAATGCTAGGCGAATTGACCGACTCCAAAATGCATAGTTATCTTCTTGTAATGGTTGAAAGGTCAGTACCAAACCAGAATGATCACCAGGTTGTAGTGCGTAGGGATCTTGAACAGAGGATCTCATCGATTGAGAGGCTTCCATCGATTGAGGAACTTCCATGGATCTTGAACAGGAAATTGGGAAGCGAACCGGGAATTGGAAACAAAGGGAGAAAGTGGTTTGTGAAATTGGGAATCGGGAATTGGAAATTGGGAAGAGGTTTTCTCAAGAAAAATTAGGGAAAGGAACGTGGCGTTGCGGAAGGGAAGGGATCGTAAAACGTGGCGTTGCGGAAGGAAGATTAGTAAAATATCATTCCATCTGATACCATATTGAACTTGATTTGGGAAAAAAATGAAAAGACCTCATTCTCATTGAGTTTGATGTTGGTGTATATATATATATATATAGCAATACAAGTAGTGGCTTAACTAATCTATTAATTGTACACTTGGCATGGATTGGTAAATATCATTTTAATACTAACTATTAATTCTAATACTCTTCAGTGACTTTATATGCCAAAAAATTAAAATAAACAAAAAATAAAATTAGATTGAATATTCAAAATAAAATATTCTAAACCTAATACAGATCTAGAAATTTACAAATTGTCAAAATACAAATTTGAAATGAAGAATATCTAAATTTCACTAAAATTAAATACTAGAAGAATGAAATTCAAAATCTCACCCAAAAAAAAATTAAAAAGTGAAAATTCAAATTAAACTAAAAATTTAAATTCACCATCATACAAATTAAAAATATGAGGAAAAGAAAGATACTTACTAAAACAAAAAGAACAATAGCAATAGGTTATGAACAGGGGCGGAGTCAGAATAATTTTTTGGAGGGACCAACATAAAAAAAAATATTACTTTAAAAAGAGAGAAAATATAAAGTTAAAAAGACTAATGTAAAAATTAAATGAGTATATACATAAAAAATTTTAAATTGAGGGACCATTCCCCGCTTAACATGTATGGGGCTCGGCCTTTGATTATGAAAGTATTAGATATAGGTTGAAAAAATGAAAGATTTAGAACAAAAAAGAGAGGAGTTTGGAAGAAAACAAGCAAAGCAAACCTTTTTATTCATGTATAAAAATACATTGAAGGTATAAAATTATTATTCCTCTAGCACTGTTGTAAATATATTACTATTCAGAAATAGAATTAAACTTATGACTTTTAAATTTTGAAATTTGCTACAAGAAAAATGTTGAGTACTGTCGGATTTATTGTTGGATTTATCAGTAGAATAAATTCGACGGTATAAATTTCGTCGGTAACTATTTATTGATGGATTTTTCTGTTCGCCGCTAATTACTGATGAATTTAGCAGTGGATATAAATTTTCATTTGGCGAAATTTTTGAACTTATTACCATCGGATTACACTACAAAAAATTACCGGATACCGTTGAATTTACTGGCGGATTTAGTAGCTGAATAAATTCGAGGATATAAATCTCACCAGTAATTGTCTACCGGCAGATTTTTTCATCCGCCGCTAATTACCGGCGGATATACTTTTAATTGGCAAAATTCTAGAGTTTGTTACCGTTGGATTTTTTCCTAGTAAACTTAAATTTTAATTTTTTAAAAAAAAATTATTTATAAATTCAATATAAAATTTTAAATATTTAAATTTAATAATTTTTAAACTAACAAAATTCAAAGTACAAGATGATGGCTGGCAATCTACAGTAACAACCAAAATCTTAATTAACAAATCATATGGTTAAAAATCTTAATTTAAATGCACACATCACATGTTCATCATATTCTACACATACCCAAATACCAAACATTCTTAAAAGAACCAAATATATCCAAATACTAAACATAATAATGACAATCTAAAAACATAATCTCATGATTTTTTTCTATACAGCTTCCATTATAATACATAATTAAATAAAAAAATCAACTAGTTTCTGATATAGAGCGCTGGTAAGGAGCACGATTCTCTACGACAAATACAGAAGATGGAAATTAGAATAAAACTAGAAGTTAGAATAAAACTGAAAATTAGAACAAAATTTTTTATCTTACCGCACTCTCGTCTTGTTGGAAGTAAACGAACTCTTAAATATAATTACGTTCCTTTAAACTGATACCACCATGATACCACTCTATCATATTAGTTTCAGACTGTAGCAAAAAAAGAGATAATTGATTCCCACCAAAAAAAGCATCATAACATCTCCAATAAAGAAAACAAACTTATGTAGTTAACTATCTTCTATCTGAACAATTAGGAACAACAAGCAATACTACACATTTTAAATACTGAATAGAAGAAGGAATAATTTACAACTGAAAAATGGGTTCAAGACATTCATAGTATCCCGGACTTTAAAGTTGGAATAAAGCAATCCGTATACACACCTGAAATTTGCGACGACGAAGACGGCTTTCCTTCTAGATGACAATGAAGAGCGGCGAAGACGATGACGCTAATATGACAAAGACGCCAAGTGGAGCGGGAAGGCGAGGGGAGAGAAGTGTGGCAGATGGCGGTGAGAGGAGAGGTGGACTAGAGAGAATTACTGCCTTAGGGTTTCATCAGATGAAATTGGGAAGAACCGAAGAAGAGAGGGAGCGATGGCTAGGGTTAGGTGAATCACATGTATATATACGAAGGGTCAATTTTACCGATGGCTTTACCGTTGGAAAAATCCGCCGGTAACACATAGCCTGTGACCAAAACGGCGCGTTTCATTTAATTATTTTACTGTTGGATTTTTTCGACCCTAAATTTGACGGTAATGATCACGCCAATTTTTTTTCCCTCTAATTATTACTGGCGAATTTACCGTTGAAAAATCAAATCCGATGGTAACTTTTTTACCCAACGAATTTATTGTCAAGTTCACCAATAAATTTGCTGGTAAATCTTATGCTAATCTCCGACGGTAAATTCGACGATATTCAACATTTTTCTTGTAGTGTTAATCTCTCAGTAAATTCGAATGTAAATTTAAATTTAAATTTTTTTAAAAAGAATTTGAATGGTAACACTTCCTTAGATGATAACATATTTTTTTTGCAATCTTAACACCCAAACAACAGCACTAAATTACACTTGTATTCTAATATAAAAAGGAAAAGAAAGTACTTCCATTTTATTTATTTTCAATGAAACAAAGCTTCATTTTTTCTCATTAGCTCACTCTCTATTAAATAATAGTATGAACTATATGTAGGATGGTTAAAATAAAGCATCATGAATATATTTTTTTATTTAATTCTTTGTCCTATATCTAATTACTAACTTTGTGATATTATATTATTACTCATATGCAATTGCTCTTCTATAAATGAGAGAGTCACTAATCAAGTAATGTTTATGGTAACTACATACAAATGTGGAAAAAATTAGTGCTTAATGTTAATCACTATAGCAACAACATTAACTTATGTCATTAAAAAAAAAAAAGAAAGCAGCAAGCTCACACTTGTCAATTCATTCAATTTATTTGTTTAAATTAGGAGAATTTTTATTCTTGAATTCCAAACTAAAGTAACCTGAATCTTCCTGAAACAGTATGAATAAAAATAAATTATCAATAATTTATTTAACTCCGTTAGCAAAATAATACCAATTCAACTTTTTTTTTTATATAAATGACATAATTCAATAGCAATAACAAGAAACCATTCGATATCTTTCCCTATCTAAAACTTCAATTGTCAATTGAACTAAAAAAACTAACATATTCAATATTATTACGTACTGTTTATCTGAACGTATCACAATTCGTTAGTACTCTGATCTTTAACATATGATTCAATATTCAATTCAACAATACCTATACGACATTTAGAAACATACCAAAAGAACTTAACACAAAACTAAATAGTTAACAAAAATGACAAGAAATTATCATGTCTAAACAACTCAACAGCAACATTAATATTAGGATGATGAACTGCCCAAAAAATCACAATACACAAACAACATACTTAGAATAATTTTATGTCAATAAATAAAAATATTAAAATAAAATTTATTATGATAATAATAAGGAAAAAATCATAAATACAGATTAATAAAACAGAGCCAACTGAAGAAAGTAAAAATGGGATTAGGATTAGGATTCAAAAGGGGATTAGAATTTTTTTTTATTTAAAATGAAGTAAAAATGAGGATAAAATAGGGAGAGAGATGGGGGCAACCTACCTAAAGGAGGGAAGAGAGATGTAGCTCTGGTGACAGAAGGTGCAGCAGTGGCAGCGGCACCAACAACGGCGGAGACAGAGAGAGAAGTTCTGTTTTAAGCAACAAAACATGATCAAGGCGAGTCCACGAAGTCTTTAGAGAAGAATGTAGGTAGCCGCCGCTAGCAGAGAGTAGCTGGAGGGGCTGCCAGAGGTAGAGAGAGAAAAGAGAAGGAGAGAGAAGAAGGTTAGAGAGAGAGAGTGTGTGTGTGTGTGTTTTTTACTTTTTTTTTTTTAAAATGAGGGGGATGTTCGCTTTTGAATTTAGGACAAGTTTACCGTCGGATTTACCGGCAGATAAATCTGACGGTAATGTATTGTGGGTCACCAAAATGCAGCGTTCCACTAATTGGGTTTACAGACGAAAAATTCCCTCGGTAAATTCTACTCTAAATTTCGCACCTATTTTTCCCATTTTTCCTCCAATTATTACCGACAAATTTACCGTCGAAAAAGAAAATCTGTCGATAATGGTTTGACCTGACGAATTTGACACATAAACCGTCAGTAAATTCGCCGGTAAAACCAACATTAATGTGCAACGCTAAATTCAATGATAAATTCGACTAACATTTTTCTTGTAGTGATCCCACGTCCATACACTACTTATCTTGTAATAAGTTAACCCTAAGTATATCTTTAGCTGTTTTTTCATGTCAATAGCTTACTCTTATCTTTATTTTGGGCTTAATAATCAACTTTACTAATGATCATGATGATGAAGACATGTGTGCAATGTAGACGCATCCTTTCATTAAACTTTCTAAGAACTAACCAGACATGGATTATTATTACCACCCACCTTAGTGATGAATTTCTTTGTTTGTACAATTACTTTTCCTTTTTGGTCTCAATGCTTTGAAAAGACACAACACAAACGCGAAACATAGGCGATAAATGTTTAGGAACCGTCCATAATACGACAATATCTAATGATCTATATTATTTATGGCACTAGCTAGAATAATATGCGAATCAAAGCATGCAATAATTATAATAAATTAATAATCACTACTTTTCATTAATAATAAATTATACAATAGGAACATACATAGAATCTAGCTCACGGGTGAGTGATGACAATCTTTTGGAGTTCGAATGAGCAACATTATTTCCTCCAAAGTGGAAGGCAAAAACCAAAAAGCACTTTTTTTCATCACTATATTTGGAAGAGTATGAGGTGGTATTGTGGTAATGATTTTAATTATTTGGGAACCAAGAACAACAACCTCCCCCTCAAAAACTTGCTAGTCTTGGAGTTTGGAGTAGTACTAGGGGAACAATATTAATGTCCCTTCAAAGTGGAAAAACCAATAGCACTTGAAAGTTGTAAGCTACTTTCTTGTGGAAAATCCTTCGGCTTAGGGTACACGTGGTTTCGGTAAAGCCCAACATCATTATACTCTTACTCGAATCAAATTCATTAAAATTAAACTTAGTTATGGTTATGCTTTTCTAGTTCTTTATTGCTAATAATAATATTATTTGTACATCAAAATCAGTCATAATATATTTATATATAAATATATATATAATTTAACTCATTTTAATATATATTTTATATTAGTAACTAATTTTAGTATGTATTTAGTATGGTTTATTACTAGTAAATTAATTAGGAATTTAATTAGAGAGTAAATTACTAGCTCCCAAATCCTCTAAAATTGAGATCAGATATACAGTATATGTGATATATATCTTTATATTTTATAAAATATGATACTAAATATTTCTACAAAGAAAGATAGTATTAATAAATTTTTCTTAAAAAAAAAAAGTATTTGTTAAATTTATACTTGCATTGTACAAATAAAACAAAAGTGAGTCGTATTTAATTTCGTCACCAACCTAATATTTGTGTTTTTTTCCTATGTTAAAATACATATAAAACAATTAATTTCGCTACGTTTATGCTCTTTATAATAAACACCGTTTTAACATTAATATTTTTTAATAATCAAATACACATTTTTTGTTTTGTTAACTAAAAAAAATTAAATATATAATTAATTAGTAAAAACTGTAATTTTATACAAGTATGATACAGTATTAAGAGCGAGTATTCAGGTATTAATAGTATTTTTCTAAAACAATAATATGTTATATTCTTTTTTTTTTTATGCCATAATTAATATGTAAATATTTGTAAAATAATAAGCATGCACTTCCCATGCATATTAGGATGATTGAAAAGAAAAATATTGGAAATCAATTATCTTTAATTAATAATGTCTAGAACACTTATCATTTTCTGGTGCTAAACTATGAGAAGTATTGTCATTAATCTAAAGTTACTAATATAATAATATAAAACATGCAATCAAGCATGCCATTCTTGTTTTATTTTTTCACAATAGATATATAATTTTTTATAAAAAAATAATAATAAGGAAGGGTTAATTTTTTTTGTTATGGAAGTAGAAGTGGTAATATACCTTAACATTGTAATTTTTGGTGTTTTTTAAAATTGTGGAAAGTATACAAATCGGAGGGTTCGATTTCTGTACCTCAAATTTTTTAATTTTTTTAAACACAAATCAGACGGTCCGATTTGTGTACCTCTCATTCATAAATTGGACGGTCCGATTTCTGTATCTCTACAAATCAGACGGTCCAATTTATGTACTTCTATAAATTGGACGGTCCGATTTCTGTACCTCTAATAAATCGGACGGTCCGATTTCTGTTTCTCTAGTTAAACAATTTCACATTTGAGTATAATACCCCAACAATCCACATTTTAAAAAATTACCACTACCACTCCAATATTAAAAATAAAAAGTTCAGAAGTAGAACCTTATATATAGCAGACTCAATCATGCTATGCAACTCTAAAAGTCTCAATGCATGGTTATTAAATATTGTTTAGTAGTTTGTCTGTTTTGTGTGTAATATATATATTTTATTAAAAGGCTAAAACTCCTAGGGGACATTATTTTCATAAAATGATTAAGCTAATACATATATTGCTGTTTTCACACCTATAGTCCATGAAACACACCATTCGTGCGCTTCATAATAGTGTTTAATTTGTCAACAAAATGAGGCTTTAATTTATATCATGACTATCATATCATTATTCTATCAAAAGCAAGTTTATGAGTCAAGTTAAACACGTATCTATCACACTTAGCTACCTGCTATTACAAGAAATAATGGTACTAACCAAATAAATAAATAATTAATATTGAAAGCTATATCTTAAACCTGCCACTTGATTCACATTATACTGAAAATATTTAATTTTGTCTCTAATAATAACAATTTTCAACAAGGTTAGCAGGTCAAAAACAATGTTAAGTGCTAAACCGAAGTAATAATAAAGGAGGAAAAAAAAAACGGTCCTGTTACCAACAATATTTCTGCCAACTCTTATTTATAACTATATTTAATGGAAGTGTCTTCGTGGATGTGTTTAATAAAAATGTCTTTTTTATGACTGTATTTAATAGAAGTGTCTTTATAGATATATTTTCTGGATGTATTTCTTTATATATGTATTCAAAATAAAATAATTAATTATTATTGACAATAAATTGATAAATAATATGTTGATACCTATATTTTTCCAAAAAAAAAAAAATACCAGAAAAAGGGTCAATGACTCAAAACTTTAAGGTCAGCGGTCAACTGCCAAAATATCTTCTTACATTGTTGTAACGAATTAATACTCCTGATTAAGTGGGGTTTGTTAACTACTGAGTCAGCTAGGTAAGTGTGTGTATATATATAAGTGTTTCGCGAACGAATGACTAGTTTATATTAATATTCATTGAATCAAAAAAAAAAAAAATTGTAAGGGGTCAATATTTTTTAATTAAAAAAAAAAACTGGACTAATATTAGTTCGAATGTAAGACAAAAATAATAAAAAAGAATTGGTCAGTTATATTTCACATGGATCAATGCTAGAAGAAATTGAGTTTTAACCGTTATTTTTGCATTTATACCTAATAATCTTTGACGTTCATCAACAATTTCTCATATTCATCTACTCCTCTAAAAGAGAAAAGGTTAAATAGGCATTTGACTTTTTAGTCTCACATTTAAATCTCTAATGATTTGAAAATATATTTAAATTTTTTATCTTCTTAAAATTTAGAAACATTAATTCTTCTGTTCATTTGGTCTGGCAGACCTAACAAAAAAAAAATCAAATATAGCTTTTATTGTATTGGGCTGACCAATATACGAATGCACACGTGTGAAAATTTTTAAAATAAAACAAATTAGACTCGAAAATCGATATGTCCAGATTTTGAAAAAGTCAGAGACTTAAGTGTATTTTTAAATCCTCAAGGATATAAATGTTCGCGGACCAAAAAGTCAATGACCTATTTGTCTTTTTTTTTTCTAAAATATAATATCCACTAACTATTATATATGTTTTGGATGAAACAAACATCTTTATTTTTCAAAAATAGTCAACAGGTAGAAATTAAAGAACCATACGAAACATTCACAAAAGGCCAATTCTATGGTACCTATGAGTTGGTGTCTAAATTTTGCCTAACTTACTTTTTGTAGTAAGTTTTAATTTTTTAAAAATAATTTATTGTTATATCTTTTAAATTAAATATTATTTTTTAACCTTTTTAAGTAAATAGACATCACTTTTTAGACACCATAGCATTCACCTTCACAAAATCGCAAGTTTTATTGTATGACATTATTTCATGCATTATAGAGAGTTCCTTTCCTTTTTCGTGTGTGAATGTATGATTTCTACAAGAATTTTCCTTGAGAGCCCAGCCCTGAAAGAATACACTATTGGGCTTTTGTTTGCTAATTTAGATTTTCTCATTTTTCATTTTGCTCCAGGGCCCATAGATTACTCATTCATGTAAAAAACACTAGGGAATAAACCCAAATAAAGTTTGGCCTTATATCTTCGGCTTAGCTGCTGTTTTTGCATTCAACAATGGATCTTAAGGGGATTAAACATTCTCAATAGGAGAAAATTCTCTCGCAATAGGAGAGTTCTTCTAGAACACCAGGTTCTTCTCCAATAGAGAGTTGTCATTGATCTTCATTTACACCAATATTCTAACTAGTTTAACAATCACCTATCTTAGTATTACCAACAACCTAACTAGTCTTATAATCCGAACTGATCTCAAAACCCAAACTGAACTCATACTCTTACACAGGCTTCTGCACCAATAAAAAGACACAGATATAGAACCTACAAGAGAGAAGCAAAAGTAAATGAGGGTAAAATTAGAAGGATTTAAAGTCTCAACAAATTAGGGGAGTTAGGATTTAAAGTCGATTGTCTCAACATAATGAAAAAAGTTATCTCTAATAAAGTGATAAATTACAAGGCATGCAGAAATGTTTTATTGGAAATGTGGGACAATCCACCAGGTGTAGCTGTCATTGAAATAGGAATAAAGAAGATACTTTTCAGCTTCAAAAACAAGAAAAAAAAAACTGCAAATACTTCAGAATGGACTGTGAAATATGAGAGGCAATCTGATTAATCTTCAGCTTTGGACAGAAGGTAAATCTGTGTTTGAAGTTAATCATGATTTTATAGAATTTTGGGTTCAAGTTCGTGGTATTCCTGTTGATTACATGAGCAAGGAAACAACCATTCATATTGGGAACATGTTAGGAGTTGTTGCTGAAGTATAAAACCCAAAGGTGGATGGAGTTCTTAGGAGATCTTTCTTGAGAATTAGAGTAAGTATCAATATAACGAAAGCTCTTCCAACAGAATTTTGGTTAGCAAGAGAAAAATCGTCAAACCTATGGGTATATTTTCAATATGAAAGGCTACCAGAGTGTTACTGCTACAACTATGGCATCATTGTACAGGAAAAGAAAAACTGCAAAAACCCAACAGCAATGTTTGGGATCCGACAAAGCCTAGATACTCAGCAGGTTTGGGAGTTAGAGCCAGGTTTGATCTACTACATCCATGGGTGCAAGAAGGATGGAAAGAACAAGATGTGAAAGAAACAGCGTGTGGACAACAAAGCATGAGAAGAGGGAGTAAGGACAGACAAGATATTGAAAAAAGTATGATCAGAGATTAGCAGAATTTGCAGCATGAATTAGGGGAAGAGAATTGTTTGGAAAATCAATTTAGAGAGAGAGAGAGAGAGAGAGAGAGAGAGAGAGAGAGAGAGAGAGAGAGAGAGAGAGAGAGAGAGAGAGAGAGAGAGGGGCAAAAAAACACAAAATATCCCAGATTTTCAGGAAATGAATGGTGACCTAGAAGAATTAAGGGCAGTCTATATAATAGATAGTTTAGCAATGGAGATCAGGAAAAATAATAATAAGGGAATAAAAAGACCAGCCCAACAAGAAGAAGCTGATGGAGAGTTACAAGATAGGGTAAAATTTGGTTAAATATTGACATAAGGCCCAATAGAAAAACAACTCATGTTCAACTAAGCAAACAAGATGGAAGGAAACCTAACATTAAAGGTCTAACTAATTGGATCAGGAAAGAATTAACTCAAAGAAAAAGAAAGAGTCTAGATCAAAAGGAACATCACATATTTGAATCAAGCTATGAAGCCCACATTCCAAGGATAACAGAATATGAAGTTCTGATTTGCAACAATTAGACAGACGGCAACAATAGAGAAGTGCAGGCTCAAAAAATAACTCCAACATTATATAATAATTTTGAGCTGATACACACACGCTGGAGTTATAGGAACAACAAGAGAAAATTGAGTGAGAACAAGAAAGGAAGCAAGAAAGAGAAGTACAAGCAAGAGTACAAAGCAGAAAGTGGAGACATATATTATGTTGAATTAGCAAGCAATGGCAAAGAGGAAGGAGAAGAGATAGTGGAGAATAATAGAAGGTCATCACGGTGAAAAATATAGCTAGCTAATTGTATGCAACAAAGTTTGAAACTTAAAAGGATGAGAGAGGATAGAGCATACTGCAAATAGTTGGAACAGTCTGGGAGGATGATAATGAGAAAGATCCAATGCAAATCAGCAAGAAAATCAAGAATTATGAGGAAGGGGCAGCAAAATGAGATGGAACTGAGGAAGGAACAGTAGAATGGAATGCAGGTAACAACAACAAGGCTGAGGAGGCGGGCCTAAGCATGCCCCAAATTCAGCCATGAATCTTTTAAGTTGGATTTATCAAAGAGTGGCGACATCCTCGACAATGGCTGAATTAAAAAATATTTACAAAATTAGCAAGCCGTTAGTAGTTTTTTTTATGGAAACTAGAGCTAAGGAAGGTAGAATTAATTCTATTAGAAAGAAGTTATGTTTTGATAAATTCTTTTGTGTAGAACTCCGGAGCTTGTTCGGAGGCCTATGTATTTTGTGGAAATCAAATGTAAACATTATTATTTTGTCGTAGTGTGATAATTTTATTAAGACTAGGATAAGTATAAACAATGGTAAATCTTGGAAATGTGTATTTGTATATGGTAATCCAATTTTTAGGAATAGGAAGAAGTTATGAAGGAATTTAACAGCCAATAACTAGGATCAAGAGGAAGCACAAATATATATTGGAGACTTTAATGATGTTCTAACACAAGAGAAAAGGGTTGGTTTACACCCAAAGCCTAGAGAGAAACTTGAAGAGTTCAGGAAGTTTGTGAATGAAAATATGCTCATGGATTTGGAACTTAAAGGAAATAAATTTACTTGGTTTAGTAATCCAAGAAATAGGTTCATAACTAGGGAAAGACTTGATTGAGCCCTAGCAAACTGGCCATGGAGGGAGAAGTTTGAATATACTATTTTGGAAGCCCTGCTAGCTCAGATCATTGTCCATTAATGTTGTCTTCTAAATTGAGGAATAAAACGAAGACATATTTTTTAAGTATGAGGCATTTTGGGAAGATCATGAGGAATGCCGCAATGTTATTAATATGGGATGAAACAAAGAGATCACAAGAAGAACTGCATGGACTAATATTATTCAAAGGATGAAGAATTGTAAGGAGAAACTGAGAAAATGGAACAGGACCACCTTTAAAAGGACTGACAAGAAAATTTTAAAGATGAAGGAGGAGCTTAGAAAACTACAGAACTTAGAAGAAATTAAACAACAACTAATTAATCAAATAAAAAAAAGAATTTTAAAAATGTTGAGGCAAGAAGAAAAATTCTAGGGAACAACAGTCAAAGTTAAAATGGCTTAAATGAGGAGATAAAAATATTAATTTTCTTCGCATTACTACTATTCAGAGGAGAGATAGGAATAGAATAGAAATTTTAAAAAATTCAGCAGGACAATAGGTCTAAGGTGGTGATGAAATATTAAAACTAGCTGAAGAACATTTTTCCAAATTGTTTACTTCTGAAAAGAGAGGAAGTTTATAGAAGTACATCAGAAAAATACCGAAAAAAGTAACCAACGAGATGAATGAAAAGATCCTAGGAAACATAAGGGACGATGAAATAAGAGCTGGAACCTTTAGTTTGGAGAGTTTAAAGGTCCCAGGACCAAATGGACTCAACGAGATGTTTTACCAAAAGCATTGGGAGACCATGAAAGAAGAGGTATGCGCAGTTTTAAATTTTTTTTTGAAGAAGCCATTATGCGTAAGAAAATTAGTGAAACTACTCTTATCCTTATTCCAAAAACAAATAATCCGAAAAACCTTAATTAGCTAAGGCCTATAAGTTGTTGTAATTTTATATACAAAATAATATCTAGGCTGATGGTGGTAAGGTTGCAGAAGATCTTAGACAAGATAGTATCCCAATGCAAAGTGCTTTTGTTTGGTGGGAGGCTCATTCACAATAATATAATCATTGTATAAGAAGCCTTCCACAGGTTGGAAAAAAAAAAAAGAAAAGATGGAGCCAATGAACTAGCGATCAAGCTAGATATGAATAAGGCTTATGACAGACTTGAATAGGACTTTCTTAAGAGGTGCTTAAGGCCTCCAATTTTATTGAAAAGTGGGTGAAGTTGATGATGGGATGTGTGAAGAGTGCAAATTATAAGATGAAAATAAATGGCAACATGTCCAAGAAGATTAAACCTTAGAGAGGTTTGCGACAGGGAGATCCGTTATCACCCTATCTATTTATAATGGCAGCAAAGGTCTTTATTATCCTAATGAATGAAGTTCAACAAAAAAATCTAATCTCTATCATTAAACTTGCACCAACAGCCACACTTATAGCTAGGGGTGACAAATGGGCCTAAACCCGCCGGGTTGGCCCGCATAACCCTCCAAAAAAGTTGGGTTGGACTGAAAAATTAGGATCGCCAAAGAGAAAAAGCCCACCTAACCCGCATCGCTTAAACTGCGGGTTTTGTCGGGGCGGGGCGAGCTTCTCCGCCGGGCTTAGTTTTTTGGCAAGGGAGTATTTTTGTAATTTTTTAGCCAAAACTCAAGTTTTTCCAACCCAACTTACAAGAGTATGAAGATGAAAATTGAGTGTTTTGTATTATGATTATGTTGCTTTGGAGACACTATTTACAATTATGTTTTGGATTATGTTTATTTTTCTTTGGAGACAATATTTATAATTATGTTTTGGATGAAAACTTGGTTTATAATTACGTTTATTAGATATTTATAATTACAAAGACTTTAATATTTGTGAATATAAAAAATGTATTTTTTTATGCCTTTAGAAATTATAAATTTATTAACATGGTTGTGAAATTATATATATTATTTAGTAGTTAATAGTGAAAAAAAAGGAGCTTCTGACGGGGCGGGGTGGGATTCTAGGACCACCTCACTAGGCGGGACGGGGCGGGCTTCTAACGGGGCGGGGTGGGCTTCCCCACTTACCACCCCTACTTATAACACACTTTTTTGCTGATGATTGCATTATTTTTGCTGAAGCTAAGGAAGAGGAGGTTTATCAGATTATTCAAGTCCTTAATCAATACACTAAAGTCTCGAGTCAATGTACAAATTTGGAGAAATTAAGTATTTCTTTTGGAAGTCTTATTCCTATTCAAACTATAGAGGAGATCTTAGGAATGGCAGCTTGGAAGAACCTTGGAAAGTGTCTTGGATTACCAGCCAGATGGGGAAGATTAAAGAACAAATCATTAGAATGGTTGAAGAAGAAGGTTATTAACAAAATAGAGGGATGGAAGGAGAAATTGTTGAACTAAATTAGAAAAGAGGTTCTTATAAAATCAGTGATTCAAGCGATTCTCGCTTATATCCATGAATGTTGTGAAATTTCCTAAAAACTTCTGTAGGAGGCATAGTGCGAGAGTGGCAAAATTTTGGTGGGCATCCTCAGAAAAAGAGAGTGGTATTCATTAGAATAGTTGGGCAAAAATTTCAAGGAGCAAAGAGAATGGGGACTTAGAATTTAAAGACTTTGAACTATAAAATCTAGCCCATTTAGCAAAACAAGCTTGGAGGATATTAACTAACCCAGAAGCCATATGGGTGAGAATCTTAAAGGCAGTATACTTCTCCAATAACAATTTCTGGAAAGTTAGAGCACATAGAGGTGCATCATGGGTCTGGAGAAGCATTTTAGAAGGTAGGAATTTTCTTAGACGAAAAAGAAGCTGGAGCATTAGAGATGGATTTGAAGTAGAGGTTTGGAGGGACAATTGGGTTGAAGAAAAACACATATTGGAAGCACTAGAGAATGCGAAAAGAATGAAAGTTAAAGAGTTGTTAGTTGAAGATTAAGGATGGGATGCTAATAAATTTTACACCCTTTTTTCAAATTACTTATCTACTGAAAGAATACTAAGAACACCTGTCAGCTTAGTGAATAAGAAGGATAGCTTAATTTGACCTTATAAGATGGATGGAGATTATACAGTCAAGATAGGGTACTATGCAGCAAAATAGGAGAAAAGAAAGGAAGAGAGAGAGAAGGCGTCAACTAGCACATATCTTAAAGCTCTTTGGAAAGAGATTTGGAGAATGCACGTTTCATAAAAAAATAAAGTTTTTTTTTCTGGAAGGCAGCACAAAATATAATAGTAGCCAATTCCAATCTGACTAAAAGAAAGATTGCAAAAAATCTTAACTGTAGGATATGTTTAGGGGCAGAGGAGACAATGGAACATGCTCTTTTATTATGTCCTTGGACCAGAGCAGTTTGGTTCGGCTCACAAATTCAATGCATACCAACACCAATCTCGATATCCTATTTTGGAGAATGGTTCCTAGGAATGATTCAAAAATTTTAGAGTTAGAGGTGAAAGGCGGGTAGAGAAAGAAATAGCCAATTTAGGTTTCCTATGCTGGGCTGTGTGGAAATCCAGAAACCATTTTGTTTTTCAAAACAATGAAGTCAATCCTAAAGCAACTATAATCATGGCGAAAAGAATAGAGGCAGATTTTAGACAAACCAGAGACACACAGCAAGAAATACAAAAACATAAGAATAATAGAAGAGGAAATCAAATTACTTGGAGGCCTCCACCAAAAGAATGGCTAAAAATAAATGTTGATGCGTTATTTTGTAGAGAAATGGGGGGAAGCAGCTTCAGTTGCAATAATTAGAGATAACATGGGAAGCATCATTACAGGATCTACATCAAGTTTCAAAGCCAAATCAAGCCTAATAGCAGAGGCTACTGCACTCAGAGAAGCTATCATTCTGAAAAAAATTTAATGCTTGGAAAGACTAATATAGAATCAGATACCTTAGTTCTTGTTCAAGCAGTAAAATCAAAAGGAAAAATTTGGAAAATTGATGCAATTCTCAAAGATATTTTCATGCTTTTGAATGATTTGCAGGATACAGGGTTCACCTAGACGCCGAAAGAAGAAAACAAATTAGCTCATGAGATCGCAGCCAGGACATCGATGGAAAGCTTAGGAAACCAATGAAGATTTAACCCCCCCCCCAAATCGGAAATTATAAGTATTGTGAGAAGTGAAGCGAGAGTCAGAGCATGTTGAGCAAGCTATAAGCCTACCCCAAAACAGACTTGGTTGTGCTGCTACTTTACCAAATCAGAGGGGTAGCATGTGAACCAAAGAGAGGATTTAATTTGAAGAATAGTAAAGGCAAGTTATAGAGTAATGAAGGCCCATCAATTAGATCACCAACCTGAGAAGCTCCAACCATGATTACCAAAAGTTCCTTCTTCATCGACGAACTCACATACAGGACGGTTGTACTGGCGCGACAGAGACATGGTCACCATTGTCATGGAAGATATAGTTGTATAAGGGGCAACAACGGTGAAGCAGCGTTGTGGCAAAGTTTCCAGCGGCTAACGTTTCTCCGACAGCTTTCTCTTCGGCGGCTTTCGGTGATGACGTTCTCTGTTATTATAGCAGCAAGATTCAAGGGGTGAATCTGCTCCGAAACCTGATGCTAGAGTGGCCTTAATATGCCGTCACTGGCGTGGCAGGCGAGGAGAGTGACGGTGGCATCCTTGCTTCGATTTCATCATCGGAGAGTAGCAAGGATCCAGTGGAAGGTGTAGGAACCTTGTAGAAGATCATCCAAGTAGCTAGGAGATGCAGAACAGGACGGTGGAGATGCATGCGTCGATAGCAGCACACACGAGCAAGGAGAGACGAATCAGGCGCATCTGGGAGAGGGAGAATCTTCTGGTCGTGTCCATTGATTTAGGGATTCGAGTTTTGAAGATGCTTCCGTCCACCTCGCCAAAGGTCTACCGGTCATCTAGTCGTGGTAGCAGAGGAAAGCCGCTGCAATGAAGGGTATAGATTTTGGTCTCTTGCGCAAGGTTAAGAGGAAATCCCAGGTTTAAATTTTGGGTCGGGTTGCGGGTCGGGTTGGGACTTGGATATTCTACTTTGGGTCTGGGCTAGTTTTGGCCCGGGTACCTGACCCAAAAAAGTTGTTAATACTGGCCAATGAACTATAGCTTACACTACAAAATTTATATTTGTTTGTGGTAGTTTTTTAATGGGAGTTACTAAAAACCTCCATAATATATTTTATTTGTGACAAATTATAAAACTCCCTAAATAATTAATAAAAACTCCCACTATTATAATACTCTTAATTCAATTAATTAAAAAACAAGCCAAACCAAACAAATATTCACTTAGCCCATACAAAAAAAAATCAAACAGGGCTTTGAGAGGGAGAAAACGAAGGAGAGTGAGATCGAAACCCTACAATCCACCGCCACCGCCATCGCCACCGCCACCGTTGCCGCCACCGCCGCCACCATTCATCTCTGCCATTGTTGCCGTTATTGTCTCCTTCGTCGACACGTCACCGCTGGAGTTATGAATGAGGGACAAGGTGATCGTGGAGCCTCTCCTCTGCTTCTGCGTCGTCTTCCCCGGCAGGTTCTTCCGCTGGTTCTACTTTTGCTCCGGTGGCTTGAAGAACTCAGAGCGCAGTTTCGATGCGAACGCGGTGGCACTGGCGGAGCAGATCTAGAAGGTGAGCGAGCGGGAGTCTCTGGAAGCTTCGATTGAAGCTGCGATAGTGTGATCGAAGCTATCAAATCTTATGGAACTAATTCTCATGTCGTTCTGAGTCACTGAGGTGAGGATTTGTTCCTACTTTGTAAAGGTTTCCATGAACTGAACTAGGATCTTTATTTGTATGAACTTTTTGACAATTGAGCTTTCAGTCTTATTGAGAAATCAAATTTTGAGGTTTCATACTCCAAAGAATATAACAAGAAAAAGGGGAGTATGAATTCCAACTTAAACTTAGATTTGCTTGATATTGAAAAGTTAAAATGATTTATGCTCCATTTAGCATGACTTGCAAATTTGTGGCTGCTTTCTCAGATTTCTCTGGTTTGATTTGGTGATTGTAGAATAGCGTGCTTTGTCATCTTTAAAGCAAATTTGGTGCTTACTCCACCAAGTTTGTGTCGGAAGATCACTAAATCTCCATATCATCTATATTCATGAGATTCTATTATATTCATGTTGTAATGCTGGGGGGATAAATCTTTTAATATTAACTCTTTAGCTACTGCTTCTTTTGCTATGTCATTATATTGCTCTGATTGGTTTGTTACATTGTAAATTTTATTTTATTTTTTGAATGAATTATGTTTTGTATTTATTTGGATCTTCATTTTTTTTAGATGTTAGGGGCTGGTGTTAGTCAGGTTGCTGTATGCGCATTCTTCTAATGAATAGGATACTTTCCTTGCTGTTTATCTGTACCACTAAATAATATGAAATTTATTTCTAAAACTACTTTTGCAGGGCCTGCTATGGTGTTTTGAGGTTTGTTATGGAAAATGGCGCCAAGGGATGTGAGGTTTGTTCTTGATAGCATCTGATTTTAGGTTTCCTTGTTGCTATGCTTAGGTTGCGATAATATTTTGATTCTGCGCAGGTCATTGTTAGTGGCAAGTTGAGGGCTCAGTGCTAAATCCATGAAGTTCAAGGACGGGTACATGATTTCCTCAGGGCAACCAGTCAAGGACTACATTGATTCTGTGTAAGACATGTACTCCTTAGGCAGGTCAGTATATACTCTTTTAGACAAGTCTTCCTTTGATTGCATTGATAGTGTATGCATTTTGTTTGAATTGAAGAGTCATTACAACACGTTTAAATTGAAGATAATTGAAATCCTCTGCTTGCTTTATTTGAATTATTTTTTAACTGCTATGCGAACTGTTGGTCTAATTCTTCTCACGATTTGGTAATTTCTTTTATTGATTCAGGTTGGAAGAGTTTGCTTGTTGTAACAGATTAGCTTACAAGAGAATTGTAATTATTCAATTTTTAGGTATGAATTAGGTGTTAAAGATCTACTTGTTATTTATTTCTGATTAATCAATTAATTAATATGCAAAACTAGTGTAAAGATCTCAAGTTCTAAATCTGGTGTAAGAAGTTGCTTAGGATTTTGATGTAATGATAATAAATTTGGTGTAATACCAGAAAATTGCTAGCATTAGCCATTCACACGCAATCATTTTCCTTTTGTAGTGAATCAATGAAGTTTGTGATTTTTATGCTAGAGTAATATATTATGTTTCTGTTGAATATGCAGAGCAAAAGAAGCAAAAATTTTTTGGTACCACTGATTTTAGTCTAATGAAGATAGATGATAAAGGAAGGATTCTCTCATTCAGTGAAAAGTCCAAAGGAAAATTATCGTACTATAGAGAGAGCATTCAAATAAAGATTATTTTTATGGATTTGTTTTGCTTTGTCTTTGGAGGTGAATTTGTTTTTAATGATGGTGTTTTCTACTTTTATGTCAAATTCTTGTACTCATAACTGTCATGATAGATTCAACTATATAGACCTTTATCTACTGAAGATAAATTTTAGAGTATACTTCATATAGAACATACAAGCTTCTATGCTCCTGAAATCTTTTATGGACCTGCCATATAATTTGGCATAAATTTCTGCACTCCTTTGTTACTCTACGGAACCAAGTTATTATTTATTAGGTGATTCCTTTATACTTTCTTTCATTGCTAGGCATAAACTTCAAAAATCTTGGCCCAGAAATTGACCATTGTAGTAAGTTATCTTGCCACACACATACCACTATATCTTACTCATCCAGCCATGCATAAATGAGGTAATGAACCTAAAAAAATTCCTTGCAGGCCCTGCAACATATAAGACAGATTGCACAAGAATCTAGCAGAGAAATTCAGTATGGTGGCGGACGCCAGCCTACTGTGTTGAGGACATTTAGCCAGAGACTCTGCCGGTATGGCGCAGCCTTTTTATTCTGTCAAGAATCTATTCATAGCTGTACATTTGAATTATTGACTTGATGTACATTCGGTGTTTAATTGTAACATTCTAGATAAAATTTGAGTCTTTTTAATTACTGTATAATTAATTGAAATTAAACTTCTTAGGGGGTTCAATGATGCTGTTAATGGGTTTGTGGAGGATGGTTGGTCACTGCTAGGCAATGATGGGGTAGAAGATGTGACTATAGCTATAAACTCATCTCCCAACAAATTTTTGGGGTCCCGGTACAATTCATCAATGTTCCCAGCTTTTGGAGGTTGGGTTCTGTGTGCCAAGGCATCCATGCTGTTGCAGGTACTTAATGAAGCAAACAAATTTCATGATCACCTATGGTACAAAAGTAATATTCTTGAACTGCTTTTAATAATGGTGTTTTGCAGAATGTTCCTCCGGCTTTGCTTGTTCGATTCTTGAGGGAGCATCAGTCTGAGTGGGCTGATTATGGTGTTGATGCATACTCTGCTGCATGTCTTAAGGCTACTCCTTATGCTGTTCCTTGTGCAAGACCTGGTGGTTTCCCAAGCACCCAGGTCATTTTACCACTTGCTCATACTATTGAGCATGAGGAGGTATTAATCTTAACTTTGTTATAATCTTAATCTTAATTAGTATTATTCCTATAATGGAACATAGTATATTATTGTGTGCTAATTTACTGCTTACTTTAATTCGTGCAGTTCTTGGAGGTAGTTCGCATAGAGGGTCATGCATTTTTCCCTGAAGATGTTGCATTGGCACGCGATATGTATTTGCTTCAGGTAAAGCTGTGCATGTTTTATTATAGCCAATATACATCTTTTTGTTTTCTGTTACACCTAGATTTTGCTAGGCATGAACTTCAAATATACCGTGGACATTCCGATCCAATAGTACCTAGTTAATAATCCTTGTTATGTTATATGCAGGTGAAGACAGTGGCTCGTATTGTGGAAGGTGATGCAGGGAAAGTAATTTGCAGGGAAGCAGAGAGGATCAAACATATGGCTGTAGTTCTGGGATCAAGAGGCAGAAGCTTAATTCAAAGGTTTGCCTCTCCATTCCCTCTGCAGTTATCTAATACTGTTCTGAATTTCTGATGCAAGAGTGTGTTTCTTCTTTGTTCAGTGTGCTACAGGAAAGTGTTGGAGAGTACTGCTTCCACCACTGCAAAGCAGCACCTGTTGTCATCGTTTCTGGAAAAGGTTTGCAGTGTGCCTCTGTCTTTTTTTCAGGGTTGTATTCTCTTGTAATTGAGTATTAAAATCTTGAAAGAGTTTCATTTTCTTGATTGGCAGATGCTGGAGATGCATCAATATTGTAGTGAAGCTTTGTACGTATATCAATTGGCCTTGTTAATATATTTAACAGTCATGTTTAGTGAAATGAAGATTGGTTCTGACTCATTTTCACCAAGAATAGAGATGTTTTTCTTGCATATGTTCACATGTTAACCACTAGCATGTTATTAATTCAATGGCTTAGTAACTCATTTTCTCATTGTGCTGTTTAGACTGTCTTTGATGTTACAAAACATTTGGACGGCTTTATTTTTGGAATAGGTTTATTTGAGTTGCTGTTAGATTTTAGTGGTATAAATATACTATTCATTTGTAGTTGTAATTAATGTGATTGAAAAATGATGGTAGTGTACTATATTTTGTTTTAAAGTAATTTTTTATTTTAATTTTTTTCTACATTTTTAATGTCTTGTTTAAATGTTTCTTTTTAATAATAAATGATCAGTAGTGTAACAATAATGTAAATTAATTTTTAAAAATTATAGACAGGTTTGTGAAGGTTTGAAACCTCCACAAAATAGTTGTTATTTTTAAAATAGAAAAGTCTTTTTGTGGGGGTTTTGAACCGCCACAAACATTGACCAAGAACTGCCACAAAAATTTAATATAAAACCCCAATAAACACGCACAAAACCCCGCTGAATAGATTGTGGAGGTTTTTAAAAACCCCCCACAAAAGACCTCGTGGCACCTCAAATTTTGGAGGTTTTAGAAACCTCCACAAACCATTTGGTGGGGGTTATAAACCTCCACAAATAAGAGAAAAAACTGCCACAAATAAATAAAAACCTTGTAGTGTTAAATGGTATAATCTCTCCTTCCTCATCTAGAGGTCTCGAATTCGAGTCTCACCGGTTACAACTGATTAAAAAATCTCCTAGCTATTACTACAACGTATGATAAGTGTATGAGGAGTGCGTGCGTGTGTTATATGATGATACCTAAGATTAGAGATTCTCCAATCATTTGAAAAAAGAAAAGTTGTTAATACCAAAAAGGAGAAGATAAGTATGACTATACTTATGACAAAAAATATATACCTATCTAAACTATTCGACCAAAATAAAAAAATCAAACTATCAGATATTAACAAATCAAACTATCAGATTTTAGGATAAAAAATTGTTTTGGATTTTATATTTTCTGAATATGCAAATTTACCTTCAAATTTGTGTTTTACTAAATTTAAACACAAATCTGATTCTTCGATTTATGTTCTACTAAATTTTAAATTTTTGCCTTTATAAAATTTGAGAGTTAGATTTCTTTAACAATTTTATTATTTTTTAAATTTAAGGGTCAAATTTTTTAATTAAAACTAAAAAAGATTAATATCCATGTTACAGAAAACACACCAAATTAACATTACAATGAATTATACACAATGTTGTTCTATTTTTTTAAAAGATAAGCTAAATTTTACGTTAATTAGCAAGAGTTTCATTTTGAAGTGGCAGCAAAAAAATTTATATGATATTTTTATTAGATTTATGTGTTTATTAGATGATATTTTAAGTAATAAATTAAAAAATTAATTATTTTTAATAATACAGTAACATATAATTAATTAAATAAAATTCTTTAACACTGTAATACAGTATATAAAAGTTAAATTTTATCAACAATCAATTAATAAAATAATATATGAATAAAGGTGAACGGTTTGAATTATTATTGTAAGTATAAGAAATAAAATTAAAAATAGATTAACTAATTGTTTACTAAAAATTATTTTCTATTTTTAATACAAATTAAATATAATTTGATCAAATAATCAATTCTTTAATAAGATACTTAATAATAAAATAGGAAATGGATTAAAAAAATAAAAAAAAATTAATATAAATAAATAAATTGGTCCAAGAAGTCGTACATCGCAAACTTGTTTATCGAGACCATAGAAAATTCTTCCCAATTGTCATCAGAATGGGACTGGTGAAAAGAGAAGCTTATTAATATAAGAAACATTTCAACTGTACCGGGGAGTACCGGTGCACCAGTTGTTTTAACAGTTGATTTCAATTAATATATATTATATATATTTTTTATAATTCAGATCAACGGTTAAAATAATTGGAACATCGGTACTCCCGGTGCACCTGAAATATTTCCATTAATATATAAAAAGTCGTTGAATGAGAGTCAACATCTTGAAACAAATAATAATGCTATGCATTTATGCAAACCAACTAAGCTAAGCGCTCTCTAGCTGGTGCCCTAATAATTATTGAGAGAGACTTGTGTATGTACCAAGCATCTAAGAAAAGATTCTCATTTTCTATTATTCACAAATCATCCATTATCTTTTCTTTTTCGGCCCATAGCTGTACACTTTTTCAGTTCTTGAAAATTAGCGGAAAAGAGGAAGAATAATATATATAATTCATGATAGATGGTCAATTGGTCATAAAGCTTCACACATACTAAAAATTACAATAGGTCACAATTAAGTACTACAAATAGTGTTGGATAATTAAGGCCAGCTTATATATATTTAGTAATGTACGTCACATTATTATTAGAATTTTATTTTGATGTATTATTGGTATAAAATAATTTTAATTTATACGTCGTACATTCAATTAGATAATTAATCAGCAAAATAAATAACACATTAATTATATAAATGATTATTATTAAAATTATTATTATTATTATTATTATTATTATTATTGATATGCATGATTCTAGGCCATTTATTTACTTCTATTTTATTTATTTTATGTTAAAGAATATAAGCTATGATTCTAGGACTAATGTGGGCACCATGGCGTAGCTTAAATTTGACATCTGATCTACAATAATATGTGATTATTGTTGATGCAAATGCAACGGACTCTCAGATAAAAATTTAAAAGGTGATGGAGATTGAAGAGTACTTGAATTTAGCAGTGGGTTTGGTGTATAATCTACTAGATACCAAACAATGAACACTTCAATCTCCACTAATGCATGTGAGCAAAGTGATATTTCATACTTACTTAGGAAAAAGAAGATAGGCTTGAAATTTTCATCTTATCTTTAATTTTGTACGTTGAATTGAAAGAGTGTTTCCACATGCATTATAGTATAAACTTATCTATATTGAATTCATTTGCGACCAAATTCTTTTCCTTGTTCGGGAATTTATAAGTATCATTCAACATAATGTAATTTCACACGACACGAATATGAAATGGCATAATAATGATAACAATAACAATAAAATTTAGCCTAAAGGGAAGTCAAACCAAAAGGTGCAATGTAGTAATTATGATATGAGATTATTATTATTATTATTATTATTATTTATTAACATGAATAAGATGACTAATTTTTTTTTATATTGCAAATATTTTTTGTATGCCGAGTGTATTTCTATCTTCAGTGCTATATACAAATATTAGTCCCTCTCAATTCAGACCAACCGATTTTATGGTCAGAATTTTTTGAAATTTGTAAAATTAGAAAAAGGACCATACGATTAGAAAATGGACAGTCTGATTTTTAAGTTAAAAATTTTTAAATGTGAAAAAATAAATTAGATAGTCCAATTAATTTTTTTTTAAATTAAACCATATAAATCGATAGTAGATTCGATTTGTTATTTTTATAGCAGCGAATTAACACATCTCTGCCTCGTCATCTTATGATACACACATAACTACGTAATATTAAAAGCGTAATTCTCCACATTCAAACAATTTTATATTTAAGTTTATTAAAGTAATTTGAATTATGCATTTTTTTGTTCGTTTTTTTCCTTCTCCTATTTTTTTATTATTTTTCAATTTCATTACCGTCATCACCAACAACACCTCTTCTTCTTCCTCCTTCTATTGGCATTTCGTCTCCTCCTTACTTTTCAACCTTCTCCTCCATCATCATCATCATCATAATCATCATCATTATTGTCATTGTCTTCTTCTAATACGTATTGTCGTTATCGTTATCATCGAATTCGAATTTATATAATGGACAATTTTCAGTTCATTTGGTATTATACAATTGTTTCGTTTTGATAATATTTTCGGTTCATTCGAGACGCAGGTGTTTTTGAATTCAAATTTATATAATGGACCATTTTTTATTCATTTGGTATTATACAATGGTTTCGTTTTGATAATATTTTCAGTTCATTCGATCACCACAGAAAATCAAAATCAATAGAGATGTTAGGAAAATATTGGTGTTGTTGATGATGACGATAATGATGATGGACGAGGAAGAAGAAAAGGAAGGAGGAGATAAAAAAAATTCAAATAAAAAAAATAGGAGGAGGAGGAGGAGAATGAGGAGGAGGAGATGGATGTGGTGGTATAATGGTGGTAACGATGAAGATAATGAAAAAAAAGATGAAGAAAAAGCAGAAGGAGAAGAAGAAGAAAAAGAAGCAGGAGGAGGAGAAAGAAAAAGAAGACGACGAAGCCCGAGCGTAAACTAAATGACTTGGATGAACTTGGATATAAAATTGTTTAGATGTGTAGCAGAGCTCATATTAAAAATAAGAGAAAAGGACAAATAGGTCTCTGACCTTTTGTCCCGCGAACATTTTCGTCTCTCGAACATTTTCGTCCCTGACCATTGAAAAGTACTTTTAAGTCCCTAAACTTCACAAAACTTGGACGAATCAGTCCCTCCGTTCAAATGCCTCCGTCAGAGATTGATCCGTCCAAATGTCTCCGTCAGGGATTGATCCGTCCAAATTTTATGAAGGTCAGGGACTTAAAAGTATTTTTTAATGGTTAAGGGCAAAAATATTCGCAGGACAAAAGGTCAGGAACCTATTTGTCCTTTTCTCTAAAAATAATAAGTCGAAATAAGATATATATGTGAGAATAAATGAAAGAAAGAATGTTGGAAAAAGTAAATGATTGTGAATAGCTGAACCAGTCACATGATTTATATTAATGCATGATTGGAGCAATATAATTAAGAGAAGTAGTTGAGTTAAATTGGAATAGCTGAACAAGTCACATGATTCAAAGAGTGCTCACTGACACACTCACACCAACTCACTCCCTCCCCCCTCTTAATTCTTCTTCACCTAATAATAACAATGGAGAACCCAGAAACACTTTACTAAAACAAACAACATCTCTCTGCTCATTTCTTCCTTGTGTTTTGTTGAAGAGGAGAGAGCTTATTGTAATTGCTGAGAAAGAGTTGGAAGCGTTCGTTTGATAATTCTGATCTGAACTGAGCTCACTCGTGTATACTTTTACAGGTAACTTCCTTCCCTACTTATGCATGTTAATGTGAACCTCGTAAAATTACTACTATGTTGAATAACTGCATAGATCTAGTCATATATACCCTTAAAAGTGGAGAAAATATTATTCATAAACCAAAGTAGAGAAAAACGTTGTTTGTATCTTTTTTATAACAGTAATGTTAGAAAAATAATAATTTAAAATTATTTTATTTAACTTAATTAATATTTATAATTATATATTTATATATAATATTTAATGTTACTCAATTATTTTAGTAATAATTAAGAAACTCAAAATAAAATAAGTGATAATTAAGAAATAAAACAAAAATAACGTAACTTTATATTGTTTTAATCTAATTTTTTATTGTTTTTTAAACAGTTTTGTTCTTATTAAATGTGTGTAATAAAAATTAATATATAATTTATTAACATGATACATATTTTATTTTCTTAGATCATTGGAGTTTTAGAAATAAAAAGAAAATATTTGTCTTATAAGATATATATTATAATTATTATACTATGTTAGGGTCTTTTAAGAAGAAGAATAATTGTGTACTAACTCTTTCTTATGTTAGTTGCACTATATATGACGATGATATATACCATTGTTACAGGAAACTAAATAATCTAAGTTAGTCTCACACACTAGACGCATAGGTTTTTAGCTTTACACCTGACGCCACATGATTGTCTTGTTAAAAAAAATTAATAAATTATTTGTTTCTGATTACAATCTTGCTAGAAAACCAATAACGAGTACTGCTACCAACTGCAGTCCACTAATATATTTTTTTTAATTTTAAAAAAATATAAATTTAAATTATTATAAAAAATATTCAAAATTTAATAAAAAAATTTAAAATTAAAAAAAAACATCTAAATTCCAATAATAACAAACATTCAAAATTATTATAAAATCATTTTAAATATTTAAAATTAATTTATAAATTTAAAATCTTCTTAAAAATTTTTAAATTTATTTTTAAAATTCTAAAATTATTTTAAAAAATCGTAATAAAAAAACATCGGAAACATAACAAAAAAAACATCTAAAATATAATAAAAATAAAATATCTAAAATAATTTTAAAACATAATAAAATGAGATATCTAAAAAATTAAGAATATTTAAAAATTTAAAAAAATCTAAAAATATTAAAAAAGTCTAAAACCCAAAACATAAAAAAAAAAAAATCGAAATACAAGTTAATATATCTGAAGTGTCATCATCACTACGTACGCAAACAAACATTAATTACTAAATAAGTAGTATACGATTTTTTCCCGCAAAGTATAAAAATACTAGAGAAAAGTATTTTTAAACGTAATTAACAAACATTCTACAAGAAAGTGATTTCTATAATATTAATATTATAATACGTTTAATATGAAAGTCCTTAAAATTTCATTCTCTCTTTCAATTTGTTGTCCTCTTCAGGGCTTGCTAATTAAAATTTCATTTCTATTGCTCCAAATAAAAAATAAATTTACTAATCATAAAATATTTATTTTTAATTTTTAGAGGTTCAATAAAATTTAATATTTATATTAATAATTTTATATATTTAAAAAATAATTAATTTAAAAAGAGTGAATATAAAATAAATATAAAAATAATATTTAATTAAATATTTTAAATTATATATATTAATTAAAAAATATAATATATAGTTATATAATATATTAAATAAAACATAACATACAACAAAAAGCTGTTAAGCTGCTCTCCATCCGTCAAGTCTCCTATTCAAATTTCGGCCAATACAAAACTTTTAAATAGTTACGAACCCGCACGCTGACATATTAGAGGAGCAAGGAAACTCTGGAGTAGACATTAGTGGAAAACGATCAAACTAGCGATAAATTCAAAAGAAGCTGGCGACGGAGCTCAAGCGAGTTCAAGCGCGAAATTAAATGTTGTTTTGCCACCAACAATAATGGAGTTGTGCTATTGATCGAGTTCAGGAGCCGAGGGAGAATCGGATTGCAACTAGCTAAAGATCCTTCTGGAGTAAGGTTATTTTCAAGTTGGCAAAGTTAGTTTCAAGTTGGGTTTGTTGACATAGTCATTACAAAAAAACAAAAACAAAAAAAATCATAAAAAGAAAGCTTAGTTAATATATCTGAAGTTTTTATTTTTATTAGACATTTTTTTTGCATCTAGATTCAAATTTTTTATGCAAGGAATAATTTAGCAAAACACAAATATATGATCATGATGATAATGTTAAGATATATTACTACATCCAAAGATTTGATCATTTTAATTATAATCCTAAAAATTATATCATTTTTTAACAAAGGTACGTAATAAATTTTAAGAATTGAGGTGGTGTAAAATTAGGTGCCTCAATCTTTGCATGGCTAAATGCTGAAGATTCTTGAAATCATAGAATCAATGCTGTTGGATTTTTCAAAGATAATATTTCTCATTTCAGTATTCTTTTTCTATATTTTGAGCATATGTATTATGGAAAATTATTTCTATTTGAATCATATAAAAAAGCTTTGAGAAATACAAATACCATGGAATATTTGAACTCAACGCAAGTGTTAGTAAACCATAATGCTATTTTTCTACACATCTAAAAAATTTTTAAATGCTCATAATTCTTCTATACTTGTTTATGGAGACTCTTATGGTGAAATGCTTGTACTATTGTTTTGTCTAAAGTATCTTCATATCGCTCTTAGTAATTTGGCTTCGTTAGCACCAATTTTTTATTTTAATAGAAATAAATGAAAGGTACTACCGTACTATACAAATTTTGGTATAAAATTGATAAAATAACCAAGAAGCCTCTTGGTCTCTATATTCTCAATAAGAGATTTAAAATTTGCAAAAAATTAAAAAAAAATTAAAGTTATGAAAAATTATTTGAATCATGTGTATTGCATTATAGCTTAGTACAATACACCATTAGTTGAGAGGATATATAGTGTCATTGATAGAGTATCTAATAAAACATATGATTAGTCAAATATTTAAAACTGTTATAGTTTATAATCATTATAAAAAAAATTCATACCATGATATAAATAGATGTAATGATCCAAACAAACAATTAATCTCTAGATGATTTGATATAGATTGATAAGCATGTAGCAAGCTGTTAGTCCAATTAGTATTTATAAGAATAATTTAATGTTTTAATTGTATCTTTTTAATAAGAAAGATTATAGCAATTCATTTGAGCAAGAATATGGCATAATTTCACTACCCTATTGGCTAAAAAACATATTATGGGGTCAGGATATAAAACTGATTTTCAAGTAATTTGCTAGTTATATCGTTTTTTTTAATGAATTGAAAAATTCATACAGTTCAATCTGAGTGTTAGAGAGTTTATCAAATAGTCTTATTGGTGTTATAATTGTTAATGAGACTCGTTTCTTAGACGTACTCTTAGCACAACGAAATGATCCGCAATAGTTAATTAATCAAAGACACACTGAGATCAATATAATTATAAGTTAGATTGCACATCATCAAATTGATCAATTAATTGGTTAATAAATAAATAAATTAGTAATGATAAAAAGCTTTTATCATTATTTGTTTATTTATTTATTTTATTAACTAATTAATCGATCAACTTGATGTTGTGCAATCCAACTTGTAATTATATTGATCTTAGTGTATCTTTGATTGATCAACTATTGTGGATTACTTTATTGTGATGAGACTATGTCAAAGAATGAATTCCATTAATATTGATAACAGTAATAAGACTGTTTGATAAGCTCTCTAACACCCTGACTGAGCTGTATGGATCTTTCAATCTATTAGAGAAAACGATATAGTTAGCAAATCGCTGGAAAACCAATTTTATATCCTGACTCCATAATATGTTGTTACCTAATGGGACAGCAGAATTATGCCATATTCTTACTTGCATGAATTGATATAATCCTTCTTACTAAAAGGATACAGTCAAAACATTGAATCATTCTTATAAATACTAATTGGACCAACATCTTACTATATGCTTATCAATCCATGTTAAGTCATCTAAAAATTGTTTGTTTAGATAATCAGATTTATTTATATCATAGCATGAAGAATTTTGTAGTGATTATAAACTATAACAATTTCAAATATTTAACCAATCATATATGTTTTATTAGTTGCTTTATTAATAACACTACATATTCTCTCAACTAATGGTATATTATACTAAACTATGGTGTAATATACATGGTTCAAATATTTTTTGTAACTTCAACTTTTCTCAATTTTTTGCAAATATGAAATCTCTTATTCAGAATTAAGAGGCCAGGATATTTTCTGGCTATTTCATCAATTTTATACCAAAATTTTCGTATAATATGGTAGTACCTTTCACTTGTTTTAATAAAAAAAAAAAATTGATTTTAGCAAAGTCAAAACACTAAGAACAATATAAAGATACTTTAGACAAAACAATGCTCCAAGCATTTCACCATAAAAGCCTCCATAAATAAGTATAGGAGAATTATGAGTATTTAAAATTTTTTGGATGTGTAGAAGAATAGCATCATAGTCTACTAACATACACTTGCATTGAATTCAAATATCTTATGATGTTTGCATTTCTCAAAGCTTCTTTATATGATTCAAATGAAGATGATTTTCCATGATACATATGCTCAATATATAGAAAAAGAGTATTGAAATGAGAATCATTGTCTTTGAGAAATCCAGCCGCATTAATTCTCTAATTTCAAGAATCTTTAGCACTGAGACATGCAAAGATTGGTACACCTTATTTTGCACCACCCCTATTTTTGAAATTTATCACGTATCTTTGTTGAAAAGTGATATAACTTTCAGGGGTTATAATTAAAGTGGTCTAATACTCTAATCTTTGGATGTAGTAATATATTTTAACATAATAATCACGATCATATGTTTGTGTTTTGCCAAATTACTCCTTGCCTAGAAAATTTAAATCTGGATGCGAAGAGAATATCTAATAAAGATAGAAATTTTAGATATATTAACTAAACTACATTCCTCCTTTTATGATTTTTTTTTTTTCATGAACCATGTCAACCAACCCAACCCAAAACTAACACTGCCAACCCAAAAATAACCATTTCCTAGAAGGATCTTTAGTTGTGACCTAGTTCTCCCCCCCTCCTAAACTGGATCAATAGCACTACTTCATTGTTAGTGGCAAAACAACATTTCACTATAAGAATATTAAAAGAGGTAGTTGCCAATTAGGAGTTGTTCAAAAAGACATTTTCTAAGAAATTCTTTCCATCCTGAATGACTAATTGTATAAGGAAAGAAATTTCTAGAATCACTCAAATGCATGAAGGGACACTATAAATATTAGTAGAGGTTTAAGAAGCTTTGTTCCTCATGCCATCAAATTAAAAATTTGTACTTATCAACTACTTTTGCGAGGAGTTACATATGGAGGATAAGGCTTCGCTTGATGCATCTAGTGGAGCAGCACTTGCCACAAGACACCGAAGAAAGCATAGCAAGTGATCTCAGATTTAGCAGAAGCAACATGACACCTCAAGACAAAAACTTCCTATTCAAGAGCTATTGTTGAAGTATCTTTATTCGACAATTCGCCTTAACAAGAATTCTTGGAGAGATCAGATGACCTCATTGCTTCGACAAATCCATCAAGATCAACAAGAGTTCCCTCGAATTTAAGGATCAATACCACCTTTTCAACTTAAAGGATTGCTTAGAGTGTATGAAATTTATGCATGTAATCAACTCTTATTATATCGATGAATGTCCACAACTACAAGAAGATGGCGAGACAATTTTAAACAAAAGTGGGACTAATCCCAACAAAATCAACCTTACCAAACCCAAATTTACCACAATCAACCATACCAAAACTAACAAACCTACCAAAATCCAACGTACCAACAACACAACCAACCATAATTTGAAATAGCAAATAACTTTTGAGTACAACTAGTATGGGATTAATTAATTTTTAGTTAATTTTAAAAATATTATAATTTTTAGTGTACTAAAATATTTTTTGTGGTCCATGGTATTTCCTAACCCGACAGACTAACGACTAATCTGTTGCGGATCGAAACTTTATTTAAAGATCTGTCATTGGCCAATGAATTACTGTATGGACGAGATTATTATTTTTATTCTTCACATTTACAACATCCTAGCAACTATTCAGTAGCCTTACGCCAATGAGTTAAAAAAAATAAATAATTAATAAAATTAGGGTAAATATTTAAAATTAAAAAATTCTAAACCTAATACACGTTCAAAAAATCCAAATAGTCAAAATGAAAAACCAAATGAAGAATATCTAATTCATTTATGTTAAGTTAAAACATTAAAAACTTTAGAATTCAAACCATCATAGTGAATATCCAAAATCAAATACTAGAAAAATGACATCCAAAATCTCATTAAAAAAATATCTGAAAGTGGAATACAAGCTAAAAATCCAAACTCACCAATATACAAGTTGGAAACATGAGAAAAGAAAAGAACAACAATAGTATATTATTCCAATTTCCAAAGTCCCACCAACCATCGGTCAGATTTTGAAAAATTTATACGTCTATATATTTAATCATCTAAAACTACGAATTAAAATTGTTGGGTTAGAAACAAGAGATTAAATTGAGAAAAGTATATGTGTATTTTTAAGTGAATTGAAAATGATACAACATACAAGAGTATATATGTACTAGAAGAATTAAGATAATAAAAACATAATATCATACAATAAATAGATATGCTAAATAATTATACTTGATGTTAATCGATTCTAATTCATCTTAATTATACTCTAACACTTTCTCCCCCTCAAACTCAAGTGGGAGTTAACGATACTATTTTAAGTTTGGATACTAGAGTCTGAAAATGAGTAGGATGATGAGCCTTCGTGAAGATATTAGCAGTTTAATCCAGAGTCCCAACTGCTATGAGACGAACAACATTAATGAGGAGACGTTGTCAGACAAAGTGACAATCAATCTTAATGTGTTTGGTGCGCTCATAAAAAATATCATTATGGAAAATCTGAATAGCACTGCGGTTGTCACAAAAAACATCAGTCGGGGACAATTGAGGAGCACCCAAGTCTTCAAGAAGCCAACGAATCGAGACAACCTCAGTAGTGGTATCAGCAAGAGCACAGTATTCAGCTTCGGTGCTTGATCGAGCAGTGAATGTTTGTTTATTGGCTCACCAGGAAATGAGAGAGTCACCAAAAAACAAACAATAACTAGTAGTAGAACGACGATCAGTGGGATCACCAACCCAATCAGCATTTGAGTACGTCTGAAGGGTTAAGAATGAATGGGCAGAAAAATGAAGACCATGAAATAGAGTGTCTTTGATGTAGCAAAGGATACGAAGAACTGCAGCATATTCAGTAGTACGAGGAGCTGACAAGAACTGACTAATAAGAACATGAACTGGATAAGCGATGTCTGGTCATGTGATAGTCAAGTAGACGAGACCTCTAACTAACTGTCGATAAAGAGTAGGGTTATCCAAAACAGTGCCATCCATAGGAGTAAACCGAACATTAGGCTCAAGAGGAGCAGACTCAGTGCGACTATCTGTAATTCTGGTTCGAGCAAGAAGATCATAAGCATACTTAACTTGAGAGAGATAGATGCCATCATCTGAGGATATCACTTCAAGGCCAAAAAAATAACTGAGAGAACTAAGATCTTTCATCTCAAAAGTGTGGTGAAGGAATGCTTTAAGATTAGAGATACCATCAACATCATCTCCAATAATGATCATGTCATCAACATACAAAAGTAGAAGAACAACTCCATGTTCACTTTTACAAATAAAGAGAGCATTCTCATGAGGACTGCAAGTGAAACCGAGATTGGATATACTGGTGCTGAACTTCTCAAACCATTCACGAGGAGCTTGCTTAAGACCATAAAGTGCCTTAAGAAGGAGACAGACTTTGCTAGAAGGGAAAGGATATCCCAAAGTTTGTTTCATATAGACATTATTTTTCAAATTTCCATTAAAAAATGAATTCTTCACGTCCATCTGACTGAGAGACCATTTTTTGACCGCAACAATGGCAAGGAGATTGCGATCAGAGGTGAGACGAGCAACAGGAGCAAAAGTCTCTTCATAATCAATACCATACTCTTGTGTACATTCTTAAACAACTAATCGTGCTTTATAACGGTCAATAGAACCATCAGAGCGAGTCTTGATCTTATATACCCATATGCTACCTACAATTTCCTAATTAGAAGGAGGATCAACTAAGTCCCAAGTGTGTACTTTTTCAAGTGCTAGGATTTCTTCCTGCATTGCTTACTGTCAATTTGGATTTGTGGAGGCTTTTCAGAATGACCGAGGTTTATGGTGATGAAGAATAGTAGAAAAACAATGATAATCAACAAGATGATGAGGTGGATTTCTTACCCTAGAAGAACAATTGGAGGGAGGAGGCATGACAGCAGGAGCAGGATCATCATGCGGTATGGAATCATCAGGAGATAGAAAAAGCGGAAGAGTAGGAGGCTCGAGGGGTTGACTGGAGATAGAACCTGTAAAATCATCACTGGAAAAAGATCAACAGTAGGGTTTGTAAAAAACGGTGACTAAGTAGAAGGAATTGACTCAAATGAAGAGAACTTAGAAAATATGTGATGCTCCCAGAATACAACATGACGAGATATATGAATACGTCTAGAAAGAGGATCCCAACAATGATAACCCTTGTATTTAGTGCCATAACTAAGAAAACAACACATGCGAGCCCGAGGTTCAAGTTTACTATATTTATGAGGTTGAAGAATAACAAAACAGACACAACTAAAAACTCGGAGAGAACTGTAATCTAGAGGAGTATGATAAAGATGCTCAAAGAGAGTAATGTTACCAAGGACAGAAGAAGGGAGTCTATTAATAACATGGACAGCAATGAGAACAGCTTTACCCCAAGTAAGCTCAAGACACGAAGAAGAAATAAGCATTGCACGAACAAAGTCAAGAATGTGACGGTGTTTGTGCTCAGCTCTTCCAGTTTGTTAAGATGTACTAGGGCAAGAAAACTCAAACAAAGTAACCTGCTCAGCAAGAAAATTTAAAAGTTTGGAGTCACGGTATTCTATAGCATTATTACGTCAAAAAATTTTAATGACCTTGGAAAATTGAGTTTTAATCATAATGGCAAAGTTAATATAAATCTGAGGTAGCTCATGAGGATTAGTAATCAAATAAACCCAAGTAAAGCGTAAATAATCATCAACAAAAACTATAAGGTATCAAGCCCCTCCCATAGAAGCAGTGGGAGTAGGGCCCTAAACATCAGAGTTGATAAGATCAAAAGGAGAGCAAGCAAGAGATGGATTATTGTGAAAAGATAAAGCAGGTTGTTTGGTAGTTTGATAAGAAATGCAATCAAAAGACTTATTAGTAACCTAACCCAAAACACCATTTGACACAATAGGACACAATTTTCCTAAGGAGCTGTGGGCAAGACGGTGATGCCACAAGTGAATGGTAGACGGGGAAGAAACAGCACAGAGATTCGAGCTCAAACAACCTTCCGACCCTTACGTCCAATCTCGATGATATGTCCTATCCAACGATCCTGCACACGACAACCAGAAATTGAAAAATTGATCTCAAAACCGAGTTCAGCAAGTTGACCAACAGATAATAGATTAAAATTTAATTTTGAAATAAAGTAAGTATTAGGGAGATTAAGATTGGAATGTGAAATAAAACCCTTATGTGTCACATGCAAAAGAGAACCATCAACAATGTTAATAGAAGGTGCATTTGTGGTGGTAGATAAAGACGAAAAAGGAAGATGCAAAGGAGACATGTGGTTAAAGTAACCAGAATCAAAATACCATTTAGAATTACCTGGAGAAGTGGAAAGAATAGTAGAGGTATTACTAGAAAAGGAGAGAAGCACCTTAAGAAAAGACACAATGTTGGATGGAGAGATAGAATGTGGATTGAGAGAAGCAGAGTTAATGGATTCAGTAGCAGCAGCAGTAGTAGAAGCAGGTACATTCTGATTAGTGTAGTTGGAACTAGACTGATACTTGTTCTGATATGAACATTGTAGGTGAATAGGACAGGTAGTAATCAAATGACCCAAAAGCTTGCAATAATGGCATAATAGTGTTGGACAATTGTAGCTAATGTGACCTTTCTGTTTACATTTGCGACATTCAATAGAGGGTGATGAAGGACATGTCGAAGCCATATCATCCAATGAAGGACACGTGGCAGTGTCTGAATGGAGGAGGAAAACACATCAGCGATGACGCAGCGGAGCTAACAAGCGGACCGGATTGGGTCGAGGCACGGGTCTGCTGATGCGTGAGCATCTTCTCTATCTTTTCCTAGTGAATTTGCATTTGAATTACTAAAGTTTGATCAAGATTTAACATATTTTAGCTACTATGGACGCTACTTTGAGTTGTGTGCAATTCTGTTTATTTAAGGTAGCGTTATGGATGAATTTGACAGAGTTGGAGCCAAGGACAGGCAAATGAGAACTTGCTGCCACTCCCATGCCGAACTTGAGTTTATTCAAGTTCGGCGTCAAAACAAAAATTCCAAGAAAGACACGCTGCCTCCTCCACACCGAACTTAAAGTTCTTTAAGTTTGGCGCCAATCAAGAAATCCCAAGAAGAATTCACTCTGCCTATCCCACGCTGAGCTTGAAGATCTCCAAGTTCAGCGCCAGCTTGAAGACTACAAAGGGGAGTTACGCACATCAATCCACGCCGAACTTGGATTTTTCCAAGTTTGGCGTCAACTCGTCTAACCCAAGTGGTCCCCAATTCGTTCCAAAGGCTGCACGGATCAATTAAAATAATTTTGATTTAAACTTTTATTTTATTTTATAATTAGGAAAAGATATTATTTAGTTTAGGAATTATATTTTGCATTAATTAGGATTAGATATAAAAGGGAAAAGAATCAGCCCTTCGGGCTCTTCTCTTCTCTTCTACCTCATTCCGTCATTTACAGTTTTACATAATCCTAGTTTTCTCTCTGAACCATGAGCAGCTAAACCTCCACTGTTAAGGTTAGGAGCTCTGTCTATTGTATGGATTGATACTATTATTTTTCTATTTTAATTCATGTACTGATTTATATTTCAAGAATTATTTTCGTTCTTTATCTTATGAATCTGGGTGGAACGGAAGTATGACCTTTGTTCTAATTGAGTTCTTGTATAACTTGGAAAAGCTCTTTACTTGAACAACAGCTTGAAAACATATTCTCCTAAATCTCTAATTATCTGGACTTAACGGGATACGTGACATATAATCATCTTATATTTGGGTAATTAGGATTTCTATGGCATATAAACTAGAATTGAACTTCACCCTCTAATTGGAATTAAGTGACCAAGGAATTGGCGGTTAATGAAGGTTAGAGGAGAATAAAAAGGTCTAAGGAATTAGGGTTTAGTCACTTATAGTTTGCCATGAATTAAATCTTGCATGATTAAAATAGTTAGTAAGAAAAGTCAATCCGGAAAATAGATAACTCTAAAGCCTTAACTGTTTGTCCATATATTATTCACTACTTGTTTACTACTTGCTTTTTTGATTCTCTGATTTACTGTTTAATGCAGTTGAACTTTCAAAACACCATTTTCTATTTGTCTGACTAAGTCAATCACTCAATCATTTTTGTTTGATCCATCAATCCTCGTGGGATCGACCCTCATTCACTTGAGGTACTACTTGGTACGAACCGGTGCACTTGTCGATTAGTTTGTGGATTGTAAATTCCACACCAAGTTTTTGACGCCGTTACCTGAGATTGACTGTAATTGACAACTATTAGTTGTTTGATTGTCTAGATCAAATAATTTTTCTTTTTCAATTAATTTTCTTTTAATTAAAAATTCCAATTTCATTTTCTTTTCTTTTTCTAATTGTTATTTAGTTTAAACCCCCCTGTCTTCGTGCTCCATTGTTTATTTCCTTTTAACTTTCATTTTTCTTTATTAGTTCTTCAAGAGTCTTTAGCCATTTCGTCCACTTTAATTTTCCTTTGTTGTCGTTGCTTTTTTTTATTTATTTTGATTTCTTATTGTTTCATTGTGTTCCAGACACAAATTTTATTCGTTTATTTTATTAGTTATTTGCTTCTTAGCTTTGATTTTTTTTTTCATCAATTAACTTTTCTTTAATCTCTGAAATTAAGTTTGGTATCCCCTAGTTAATTTTATTTATTTTTTTATTTCTCTTAATTCTTTAAAATAAATAAATATATATATATATATTTTATTCCCAATCTTTGTTCAGTGAATTTTAAATTTTTGTTTTAGTTGTTCAGTTTATTTCATCTTATCTTTTACACAGGTTACTTCACTGGGACTTCTCTACATTCTGACGTAGAGAATCCCATTTTTCTTGTCTTCTGTCTCTTTATGAGCAGGAACAGAGACATGGAACCTCTGTTAGACTTTGATCCTAAACCTGAAAGGACTTTGAGGCAGCGTTTGCAACAAGCAAGACTTTACAAGGCTGCAGAGTCCACTATGGATCATAATAATGCTGCTAATGGCAATATGGCAAATCTGAGTAGAAATGAGCAACCTAGAAGAGTGCTTGGCTCTTATACTGGTCCTAATCCAGATCTCTATGGCAAAAGTATTGTGGTGCCTCCTATAGCGGCAAACAACTTTGAACTGAAGCCACAACTAGTTACTCTTGTGCAACAAAATTGCCAGTATCATGGACTCCCTCAGGAAGATCCAAATCAATTTATTTCTGATTTTTTGTAGATTTGTGATACTGTAAAAACTAATAGAGTGAACCCTGAGGTGTACAAACTCATGCTCTTCCCATTTGTTGTGAAGGATAGAGCAAAGCTGTGGTTAGATTCTCAACCCAAGGAGAGTCTGGATACTTGGGATAAGGTTGTCACTAGATTTCTGACTAAATTTTTCCCACCTCAAAAGCTGACTAAGCTAAGGGTAGAGGTTCAGACGTTCAGACAAAAAGATGGTGAGACCCTTTATGAAGCTTGGGAGAGATTCAAGCTACTGACTAGGCAATGCCCTCCAGACATGTTCTCTAGATGGACTCAGCTGGATATCTTTTATGAGGGCCTATGTGAAATGTCCAAGATGCGCTTAGATAATTCTGCAGGTGGTTCTTTACACATGAAGAAGACACCAGAGGAGACTATTGAGCTTATTGAGTTGGTTGCTAATAACCAATACTTATATTCCTCCAACAGGAATCTTGTGCACTCTAAAACTTTCCAGAAGAGAGGTGTTTTGGAAATAGAAGCTGTTGATGCTCTTCTTGCTCAGAACAAACTTTTATCTCAGCAAATAAGTCTAATTACTCAACAGTTGAGTGGAATGCAAGTTTCAGCTGTCAACACTCAGAATGCACCCCAAGAAGCCTCTTATGACATGATAGGTAACTTTATGCAAAATGAGAATTATGATTATACTTAATCTTCTTCTGAACATGCCAATTGCATGGGGAATGGTCCTAGAAATCCCAATAATGATCCATACTCTAAGACCTACAATCAAGGGTGGAGAAATCACCCAAATTTTGGGTGGAGAGACCAATCTCAGAGATCTTAAAATTTTAAGAATAATTCTCAAGGCGGTTTTCAGTAGAATAATCATAATAACTGCCAATTTCAGTCTCATCAACAACAACCACCTCAGCAGGCAAATTCTCAGCCCTAATAGAATTCTATTTGGGAGACAATGATGAATAGCTTTATGCAGGAAACCAGAGCTTCCATTAGAAATTTGGAGGTGCAAATAGGCCAGTTGAGCAAGAAAATACCTGAGAGGTCTTCAAGTACATTTTCTGGTGATACAGTGGTGAACCCAAGAGAAGATTGCAAGGCTATTGAGTTGAAAAGTGGTAAAGTAGCTGGTTCTGAGGCCAAGGTCAATGATGACCTAGTTGAAAAAGAAGCTCCAGAGGAGAAGAAGGAAGAAGTAGAACACGCCCATCCAAAGCGTGCAAACAACCCATTTTCAGACTCTCTTGACACTTATCCTACATTGCCCAAGGCTCCTGAGTACAAGCCAAAATTATCATATCCTCAAAGGCTTCAGAAGGCTTCCAAGGACAAGCAATTTTCTAGATTTTTAGAAGTCTTCAAGAAACTGCAGATCAACATTCCTTTTGCAGAGGCTCTTGAGCAAATGCCTCTCTATGCTAAATTTATGAAAGAATTATTGACCAACAAGAGGAATTGAAAGGAACAAGAGACATTGGTGTTAACCAAGGAGTGCAGTGCTATTATTCAACATAACTTTCCTGAGAAGATGCAAGATCCAGGGAGCTTTGTCATTCCTTGCACCATTGGAGATATCACCATTCATAGAGCTTTATGTGATCTTAGAGCTAGCATCAATCTCATTCCACTTTCAGTGATGAAAAAGCTCAAAATTGAGGAGATAAAACCCACTTGTATTTCTCTTCAACTTGCTGATCTTTCCATTAAATTTCCTGTGGGTGTTGTTGAGGATTTACTTGTGAAAGTAGGACCATTTATTTTTCCTGCTGATTTTGTTATATTAGACATGGAAGAGGATGCAAAATCCTCTATTATTCTTGGTAGACCCTTTGTAGCTACAGGTAGAGCTTTGATTGATGTGCAAAATAGTGAATTAACCCTTAGGGTTAATGAAGAGCAGGTGGTCCTTAATGTATTTGAAGCTCTCAAACACCCTAATGATTCTGAAGGATGTATGAGAGTTGATGTTGTTGAACCACTAGTTTAAGAGGTACTGGAAGCTGAGGTACTTAATGATATTCTGGATCCTATTTCTGAGTATGAGTTAGTTGAAGTTGATGATTCACCACCCCAGAAAGAGCTGAAGAGCACGCCTATAGTAGAGAAGGAAGTCCCCAAGCTTGAGCTAAAACCTTTGCCTCCTTCTCTGAAATATGTGTTCCTAGGTGAAAATGAGTCATATCCAGTGATCATTAGCTCTTCCTTGAAGCCTGGAGAGGAAGAGGCGCTTATTGCAGTGCTCAGGAGTCATAAAACAGCTCTTGGGTGGACCATTGGTGATTTAAAGGGGATTAGTCCAACCAAGTGTATGCACAAGATCCTTCTTGAAGATGATGCTAAACCGGTTGTGCAACCACAAAGGAGACTCAATCCAACTATGAAAGAGGTGGTCCAAAAAGAGGTAATGAAACTATGGGAAGCATGCATTATTTATCCTATTTCTGACAGCCCTTGGGTAAGTCCTGTGCAGGTAGTTCCCAAGAAAGGAGGGATGACAGTGATCAAGAATGAAAAGAATGAACTTATTCCTACAAGAACAGTAACAGGATGCAGAATGTGCATAGACTACAGGAGGCTCAACACTGCTACAAGGAAGGATCACTTCCCCCTGCCTTTCATTAATCAGATGCTTGAGAGGTTAGCTGGTCATGCTTTTTATTGTTTTCTAGATGGATATTCTGGATATAATCAAATTGCAATGGACCCTCAAGATCAAGAGAAGACAGCATTCACATGCCCTTTTGGAGTATTTGTTTACAGAAGAATGCCATTTGGACTTTGTAATGCTCCAGTAACTTTTCAGAGGTGTATGCTTTCTATTTTTTCTGATATGGTTGAAAAGTTTATTAAGGTATTTATGGATGATTTTTCTATTTTTGGTAATTCTTTTGAATCCTGCCTTAATCATTTATCTCTGTTCTTGAAACGGTGTCAAGAATCAAACCTTGTTTTGAATTGGGAAAAATGTCTTTTTATGGTTACAGAAGGTATTGTTCTTGGACACCGGATTTCAAGTAAAGGAATTGAAGTTGACAGAGCAAAGGTGGAGGTAATTGAAAAATTACTACCACCAGCTAATGTTAAGACAGTCAGGAGTTTCTTAGGTCATGCAGAATTTTATAGAAGATTTATAAAGGATTTTTAAAAAATTGCTAAACCATTGAGCAATCTATTAGTTATTGATGTTCCTTTTGTGTTTGATGTTGAATGCCTGCATGCTTTTGAAACTCTGAAAGCAAACCTTACCTCTGCTCCCATTATAGCTGCCCCTGACTGGGATTTACCATTTGAATTAATGTGTAATGCTAGTGATTTTGCTATAGGAGCTATTTTAGGACAGAGGCATGGCAAGCTTATACATGTCATTTACTATGCTAACCGTGTGTTAAATGATGCCCAAAGGAATTATACAACTACAGAAAAAGAATTATTAGCTATTGTGTATGCTGTTGATAAGTTTAGGTCCTATTTAATTGGTTTTAACTTTATTGTTTTACTGATCATGCTTCTTTGAAGTACCTTCTAACCAAACAGAATTCTAAACCAAGATTAATCAGATGGGTGTTGCTCCTTCAGGAGTTTGATGTTGAGATAAAAGACAGGAAAGGGTCAGAAAACTAAGTAGCTGACCATCTTTCTAGAAATTGAGCCTGAGGCAGGAGTACAACCACCCACAGCTGTGAGACATTTCCAAATGAGCAGTTGTTCCTCATTCAGCAGGCTCCATGGTTTGCAGACATTGCAAATTACAAGGCCATGAATTTTATTCCAAAGGAGTACAGTAAACAACAAGTGAAGAAGCTACTGACTGATGCAAAGTACTACATTTAGGAGGAATCGTACCTTTTTGAACGATGTTCAGATGGTATAATCCGGAGATGTGTTCCAGATGAGGAAACACAATAGATTCTTTGGCACTGTCATGGTTATGATTATGGAGGCCACTTTGGTGGTGAAAGGAGAGCTATAAAGGTTCTTTAGAGCGGTTTCTACTGGCCGACCCTCTTCAGGGATTCAAGAGAATTTGTGAAGCACTGTGACAGGCATGAAAGAGCTAAGAATCTCCCTGCCAATCATGAGATGCCATAGCAGGGAATACTGGAGGTTGAGTTATTTGATGTGTGGGGTATTGATTTCGTAGGACCTTTCCCACCCTCATACTCCAACAACTATATTCTAGTGGCAGTTGATTATGTGTCCAAGTGGGTGGAAGCTGTGGCTCTGCCCACCAATGATGCCAAAGTGGTGATGAGCTTTCTTCAGATATATATTTTTAGCCAGTTTGGTGTCCCAAGGACACTCATTAGTGATGGTGGAAGTCACTTCTGTAACAGACAGCTGGACTCACTTCTGCTGAGATATGAGTCTGCCATAAAGTGGCAACCTCTTATCACCCTCAGACAAGTGGACATGTTGAGGTTTCCAACAGGGAACTCAAGAGGATTCTAGAGAAGACCGTCATCTACCATGACGGATCTCTTAATGCCTCACTTATATGCCTTTTACCACCGAATAGAAATAAAGAAAAATACAGCATACAAACAGAATATTCAATAATAAACCATGAAGGAGATGATGTAGAATAGCTCTGAAGCTATAAGATGAACTGGATTCAGCACTCTCAGATGTAGCTCTCTATCTTGGTGGAATATTTCTTTTATGTAGAAATACTATCCAAAAAATTTGAGCAAGAACAGTAGAGAAGCTCTCATGAAACATGAATTCTGGTTCTCTCTCCTTACTTGCAAACTGGAGTGATTTTTCTTTTTGTATGGAGTCCTGTAGCCACGGCTAGGGTTTTCATTCCTAAGTCAACTCCTTGAATCTTGAATTAGCTGAAGTCTTCCTTTCCTTTTCTTCACTCAAACCAAAAAATCAGGGATTTAGAATCAGAGTTAAGCATAACAGTAGAGAGATGACCAGCATCAACTTGCTTTCTTAATGAGTTTGCCAAATCCAAATCCTTAATTTTGTTCTTTGGCCCCAAGTTTCATTATTAGTCATTGATTCACAGCAGAGTAAAGTAGGCACCACTTTCTTTATATTGCCTGAAATGGTTGTGCAGAGGAAAGGAGAAATCAACAAGTAATTGACTTGCATATTAATGGAAATAATTTATCTTTTATCTTCTGATTATGCTTAATTTGTGCCAGTTGATTTTGATTTGACCTAACTTTCTTGATTTACTTTTCTTTCTTCTGATTTGGTGCTTAATGAAAAAGTGAAACACCTTTTTCTTCTTTGATGCTTAGTGAAAAGGTGAACTTTTCTCTTTCTTCTTGTGCTTTAATTACCCGAAACACCATAACACCACCAGCTGGTGGTTGCTTTTCTTTTTCTTGAATGGCAATGGGCTAGATTATGGACTCATCTCTATTTAGCAGTCTTGGTTGTATTTCGTTCATCTAGTTGGGTTGTTTGTCTTCTTTGTTTAGGCTTCACAATGAAACATGGGCTTGCAACATTAAATGCAAAGATCAAACCCAATTGGACTTTTAACCCAACTAAAATCTATGTTTGTCATCATCATTAATTTTATTGTTTCCTAAACTCAACAACCTCTACCTGTCATCATATCTACAAAGAGCATACCAATTAAAAATATGCAAAACATATTCACAACATCATTCAAAATGTTTAATCAAAATAAACTACGTTGAACTTAGTTAAAGAAATACATTATCTGTTGAAATCAAATAAAACAAAAGAGGTAAGTGTACATTCCAACTTCACAAATATTTAGTAATATATATTACTACATGTATAATTTTGTCCATATACAAAGAAGAAGTCATCCTTAAGTCATTTAAAATGATCTCATACTTGATTTTTTTTTTAATTTACTGTCATTTTCACTCTTAAAACATATGAAACATTAATATAACTTATTATCAAAATCCTTATTCAACTTATTGACTATTGACTCATCCAAATAATAATAATAATAATAATAATAATAATAATAATAATAATAATAATAATAATAATAATACCTTAACACAATAAAATATAATATACATTATAACGGATAATATAACATAATTAATTGCACTAACTATCATAAAATAAAGAACTACTAGAATGATAGAAAATTAATTATTTAATTAGACAGATAAAATTAGTTTAACCAAAAATTGACCTATATATAAGTAAATTTAACCAACTTCAGAAACATTTAGCAATATGCCTATTTGAACAGAATAACTTGAACTATGTGAAGTATATGCATTCAAATTTGAGCATCACTAATTAACAAAATTCAATTTCAATTCAAAACCAACAGCACAACTAACAATAACAATATCACATTATTACAGCACTAAAACTCACAAAAGTCTAATAAACTAATCTAATTTTATCTTCACCATGTAAATTCACTAAACAGAAAAATTATTTCTAACTAAATCAGTATACTAATTAACAACTAAAACTAAAATTAATCCTAAATTTAACGAAATAAACAAATTTTATTTACCGAAGAATGCAAACACAGAGGTGGACAGAAAAATATTGGTGGTGGCTGGCACTATTGGTGGCGGCTGGCAGAACTGGATGGCGGCGAGAGGGTGAGGGTTAGAGAGAGACGGATTGAGGAGGCAGCGGTGGGGCTGACGGCAGGGTTAACGAAGCAGCGGGGAAGGAGAGGATTAGAGAGAGAGGGAGAAAAAAGGGTAGATATATATATATATATATATTAGAGAGAGAGAGAGAGAGAGAGAGAGAGAGAGAGAGAGAGAGAGAGAGAGTTTGCGCTTCGAATTTATGACAAAATTACTGTCGAATTTACCGTCAGAAAAATCTGATGATAAACCAATATTGTGGGTCACCAAACGCAACGTTTTAACTAAATGGGTTTACCAGCAAATTTATCCGACGTTAAATTCGATACTAACTTACTCGTCTATTTTTTTGTTTTCCTCCAATTATTACCGGTAAATTTACTGTCAGAAATGTAAATCTGCCGATAATAATTTAACCTGAAGAATTCGAGTTCTTTACCGCCGATAAATCTATCGCAACTCTGCAATGATAAATTCGACAGTACTCAATATTTTTCTTATAGTGAGTGATAAACCCATATTTTATGATATATTTTGTACTTAATCTGAGTGATTTATTCAATCCTTCACCCACTTATTCATATTAATTGCATGGTTTTACTTTTCCTTTCTTATTATGTGATGTATGTGAAAAACATGTTTCCTATGCTTAAAAATAATTATTTTGATTACCCTTTACTTCCATTCGATGCCGTGATTCGTGTGTTGAGTAGTTTCAGATCTTCTAAGGCAGAAATGACTTAAAGAATGGAAAAGAAACATACAAAAATGGAAGGAAAGCACAAAACAGAGTTTTTGAAGAAACTGGCAGCCACACGATCGCATGGGCGACGCGGCCGCATGCCAGCGCGAAAAGGCATTGACGCGGCCGCATGACTGACGCGACCGCGCGCCTTGAGCGAAACACATATGACGCGGTCGCATGACTGACGCGACCGCGTGACAAGAAAAACTCCGAATGACGTGACCACGTGACCCACGCGGACGCGTGACAGAGGCCACGCACCAGAAATTGCAGAAAACACTCATAGCGAATTATGAAGCCCTTTTTTGCCTAAATCCAAGTCCAGAAGGCATAGACCAGAGGTTATGAATTGGGGGAATGCATCCATTCAAAGAGAGTCTCCAATTAGTTAGTTTTCCATGATTTAGATTTAGTTTTGAGAGGGAGATTCTCTCCTCTCTCTTTAGGATTAGGATTTAGATTTAGGATTTTATGCGCTTTCAGGATTATCTCTTTTTATCAGGTTCAATATTCCTTTTTATTATTTTTCTAATTTTATTTATGAATTCTTCTATATTACAGATTACTCTTTGAATTAATGTTATTTGAGGTATTTCAGTTTATTATTGCTTTCTTTTATTTACATTATTGTTATTCCCATCTGAAGACATTTTTTATTCCAGTAGATTTACTTTTCTCCTTTTGGTCTTGGTTAAGAAATCAGTAACTCAGGAGTTATCAAACTCAAGCATGATTGATAATTGTTATCTTTGCTAATTGAACTGAACTTCTATAATTCCAATCTTTCCTTAGAGATTAACTAGGATTCGAAGATCAAACTAATTAGTCACTTGACCTTTCTTTACTTTAAGTAAAGACTAATTGAGTGGAATTGAGATTCAATTTTCATCATCATTGATAAGGATAACTAGGATAGGACTTTTAATTTCTCATATCTTGCCAAAAGTGTGTTTTACAGTTATTTATTTAAATTAGAGTCTTTTACTTATTTTAAATTGCAATTTAAATTACTTGTTCCCTACCTTCAAAACCCCAATTTACAATCTTCATAACCAATAATAAGAACATACTTCCCTGCAGTTTCTTGAGAAGACGACCGAGGTTTAAATACTCGGTTATCAAATTTAAAGAGATTTGTTACTTGTGACAACCAAAACGTTTGTATGAAAGGACTTTTGTTGGTTTAAAAACTATACTTACAACGAGAATTTATCTGCAAATTTCTAAACCACGCAAAAGTTCTCTCATCAGTGAGTGCTCATATCTCCAATGATAAAGTAGTGACATAAGTAAAGGGATTGATGAAGAGGAGTAATGTGGGGAAAGGTGAAAGAAGGTTATAGTTAACAACGGTGAAAAGTAGTCGGAACAAGATCAAGATAAGCGAGTGATTGATGAAAAAGAGTGTGAAAAAGGTGAGGAAAGGTTGGGTTAACACTGGCAAAGGATGATTAAGATTCAGCGAGTGATTTTTGAGGAAAAGTGTGAGAAAAAGAATTAGTTTTTGTTTGAGTAAAGAGCGTATATGTAAATGCGTTATTGCATCTGGACTCTTTTGTTTATGAATAAAATATGTTGAATATAATTGTTAGCTAAATATTGGCCTAAATTAATGCAAAATTATTAGCCCTTTAGTATTGTGTAAATATATTAATATTCAAAAGTAGATTTAAACTTTTGAAATTTTGATACCCCACCTGCACTACTTGTAATAAATTAACCTTAAATATATATGATACGGAACAGAATCCAAAATAAACTAGAAAATCAAAGAAAGGGATTTCTCTATCTTAATTTGATTTTCTGATCCAATAGTTAAAGGAATCATTCTACTTCACCTGTTTACACTCAAATTTCTCAAAGAAGCTCAAAGATATTTTTATTTATCAAAAATTGAAAGAAAAAAATGGCTACCAAATTTTAGAAGATTTTTATACCTCTTAAATTTAAAACCCTAACTCATAAGTTCACTAAAATAAAAATGGGCCAAATCATAATTGGGTCTAAAACAAACAAAATAAAATAAACATAAAATAAATCTTAAAATAAATACTAAAAAAGTGATGCATATTTGATTCAACTTGACTAACGAGAGTCTTCAATGTAACTTGTAAATAGTAAGACATTTGGCTTTCCATAATCGTTAATTAACTATTGCCTTGTCCAATTCTTGATGCATCTCCTGAACAAATAATTTAGCCATGTTTGCAAAATCTTCTTTTATTCTCTTAGTTGTTGCTCTTGTAATTGGACCAATTGGCATATGACAATTCACAGTTTGTCTCATAGAACTCGTATCATTCCTTCCCTCCTGAAAAGGATTCGTCCTCGAATCTGTATCCAAATTAAAAGGAGATAGGTCAGAAACATTAAAAGTAGCTGACACATTATACTCACCTAGAAGGTCAATCTTGTAAGTATTGTTATTGATTCTTTCGAGCACCCGAAATGGACCATCACCCTAGAGTCTAACTTGGATTTTTTTTTAGTAGAAAACCTCTCATTTCTCAAGAACCCGTACCCAATCACCAGGTTCAAAGACAAGTTGTCTTCGACCTTTATTCACCTTTTGAGCTATCAACCTGTTTTTCTTTTCAATCAACTTATGTGCTTTCAAGTGTATTGCTTTAACTTTTTCAGCTTTACCTTCTGCATCCAAGCTAACAAGATCACTCAAAGGCGAAGATAATAAGTTCAAAACAGTTAAATGATTAAAACTATACACAAGTTCAAAAGGAGAAAAACCTGTAGAAGAATGAATTGTTTTATTATAAGCAAACTCAATAAAAGGTAAACAATCTTCCCAAGATTTCAGATTCTAACCAACAACAGCACGTAATAATGTCCCTAATGTTCTATTTACTACTTTAGTTTGACCATCAATATGAGGATGAGAAGTAGTAGAGTATAATAATTTTATGTCCAATTTATCCCATAACACTTTCCAAAAATAACTCAAAAATTTTACGTAGCGATCAGAAACAATAGTTTGGAAAATCCCATACAAGCACACAACCTCTCTAAAGAATAAAGCAGCAATATTTGTTGCATCATTCATTTTATGGCATGCAATAAAATGAGTGATTTTACTAAACCTGTCTGCCACAACAAAAATAATATCTCTACATTTCCTAGTTTGAGACAAATCAAGAACAAAATCCATAAAAATATCAACCCACGGATGCACAGAAACAGGTAAGGGAGTATACAAGTGATGTGGTAAAGACTGAGATTTAGCATGTTTACATGCAATACACTTAGCACAAAATTTTTCAACATCTCTACACATGTGTGGCCAGTAAAAATGTTCAGATAATACATCCAATGTCTTATGCACACCAAAATGACCCATCAAACTCCCATTATGTGATTCCAGAATAAGTAAGCCCCTAATAGAACAAGCAAGCACACAAATTCTATTACCACGAAAGAGAAAACGTTCATGTCTATAAAATTTGTTAAATGTACCATGTTCACAAGATGTATAAATAGCAGAAAAGTCAAAATAAATGGCATACAAATAAGTGGCAGAAAACTCAAATTTTAGCAACTTAGAAGTATAGTAATCAAAGCATACCTCCTAGATAAAGTATCAACAACTACATTCTCTTTTCCTTGTTTAAAGACAATCACAAATAAAAATGTCTCAATGAATTTTACCCATTTAGCATGTTGATAAACCATTATTTTATGATTTAAATTGTGTTTAATTGAGTGGTTTTATCAAGTCTTTACCCACTTATTCATATGATTAGCATGATATTACAATTCCTTTCCAAAATTATTCCATGGTTAAAAACTTACTTTCTAGAGATCTTTTAATTATGTATTTTAACTCTCTTTTATCCCATTCGATGCTGTGATATGTGTGTTAAGTGTTTCATACTTCATAGGGCAGGAATGGCTTAGAAAATGGAGAGGAAGCTTGCAAAAATGAAAGGAACACAAGAAACCAAGGAGATGACCAGCAAACAATGACGCGAGCGCATGGCTCACGTGCACGCGCGAAATGAAGAAATCACAGCGACGCGAACGCGTGCCTGACGCAAACGCGTGGAGTGGAGTCTGCATGAATGACGCGAACGCGTGACAAGAAAAATTGCCGAATGACGCGAACACGTAGATGACGCGTACGCGTGACCTGCGCAATCTGCAAAAATAACAGAATACGCTGGGGGCGATTTCGAGCCACATTTTGACCCAGTTTTCGGCCCAAAAATATAGATTAAAGCTAGGGAACATGCAGAAACTCGACACGCATCCACACACATTCAGATACATCGATATTAGGATTACTTTTAGTTTTAGATCTGAATCTAGATTAGCTTTACATTGGTAGTTTATGCTTTTGCTTTGGATTTTGGATGCTGAAGAGTCATTACCTTAGTTTGTTTCCCTATTCCTTTACTCTCATTAGTTGCTCATTGACCCTATTTAATTAAGTATGTTGCATTTGGAATTTATTAATATATATAGTTACTTTTAATTTTAATTAATTTTAATTCTCTATTTTATTTAATTTAATTTATTATGTCTTCTTATATTTTTATGAATATTAATTCTATGTCAATGGAGTAGATTTCCTACTTGATATGGGGGTTGATTAAGAGGAGACACTTGAGTTGGAATGCTCAAGTGCTTAGTTAAATTGGACGTTGTTGGCTAATTCTGTACCTACTAACGCTAGACCTTCCCCAAGGGAGAGGACTAAGATTTGCGAGTAAGAGTTAGCTCAATCACTTGACTTTCTTTTATTTAGTAAGGGTTAACTAAGTGAAAACAATAACCTTTTTACACTACACTTGAGAAGATTCCAACAAGGATAGAACTTCCAATTAATCATTCCCTCAGTCAAGGCCTTTTAATATTAATAATAATTCTTAGTTCTATTGCTTTAATTTACAATTATTTTTACTCATTATCAAAACTCAACTTTTCTGGAAAACTTCTAGTTAATAAAATAGCACCCTTTCCTGTAACTCGTTGGGAGACGGCCTGGGACTCATACTCCAGTATTTTTATTTCTAAAAATTGTGACAACCCCTTTTTAAATTGGTGAGGCAGACTTTAGCTGGTTGAGAGCTATACTTGCAACGCATTTCTCTTATTAAGACTCTCTTAGTTGGTCTAACTTCTGCCACGCATCACATGTCTTTTATCAAGTTTACCTTGTCCGTTTAGGGTAAGATTCATGATCCATGTGAATCACAAACTTCTTAAGAAAGAGGTAATGTTGCCAAACCTCCAAAGCTCGAACCAAAGCATATAATTCTTTGTCATAAGTTGAATAATTGCGCTGAGCTAAATTCAGCTTTTCACTGAAGAAGGCAATGGCGCACTTTTCCTGCAGTAAAACAGCACTTATACCAATCCCAAAAGCATCATATTCAATCTCAAAGGTTTTATCAAAATTAGGTAAAATAAGAATAGGGACAGAACACAAATAATCTTTTAGTGTATGAAATGCAATTTCTTGTTCTTTTTTCCATTTAAACCCAACATCTTTTTTGATAACCTCAATGAGAGGCATAGCAATGGTAGAAATTTTTTTATAAATCTCCTATAAAACCCAGCTAACCTATGAAAATTTCTTACCTCAGAAGCATTCTTGGGCATTGGCCATTCACGAATAGTCTTCACCTTTTACTCATCAACCTCAATTCCACTCACACTCACAATAAAACCAAGAAACACAACTCTATCAATACAAAATGTGCACTTTTTAAGATTGACATATAATTTTTTCGAAGCATTTTCAAAATAGCTGAAACATGTGACAAGTGGTCATCCAAACAAGTGCTATAAATGAGAATATCATCGGAATAAACATCAACAAATTTATCTAAAAATTCTCACAAAATATGGTTCATTAGACGCATAGAAGTACTAGATGTATTAGTTAGCCCAAAAAGCATTACTAACCACTCATATAACCCATGTTTTGTTTTAAATACAGTTTTTCATTCATCCCATGGTTTTATTCTAATTTAATGATACCCACTTTTCAAATCAATTTTAGTGAATATGCATGCACCATATAACTCATCAAGTATGTCATCTAACTTAGGGATAAGATAACAATACTTTAACATAATTTTATTGACTACACGACAATCTACACACATTCGCCAAGTACCATCCTTCTTTAGAACCAACAAAACTATTACAGCACATCATACTCTCCCTGATGTGTTGGCTAATAACTCATCCACTTGCTTTGAAGCTTTTTTGTCTCCTCATGACTACTCTTATAAGCTGGTCTATTAGGAATGCTAGCACCAGCAATAAAATTAATTGTGTCCAATCCCTCGTAATGGAGCCAAATCACTTGGCACATCAGTAGAAAAGACATCTGCAAATTTCTGTAACAAAGAGACAAAATTATTTGAAAAATTTGGGTTAAGTTCAGTGTCAGAGAATAAAGTATTCATAAATCGAACTATAATCAAAGCTTTTTTGCCTATTATAGCACACTTTAAATCTCTCTCTTTTGCAAAGAAACACAATTTGCTCTCAACTCTCCCATTTTTTTCTGTATTCGTACTATTCTCATGACATGTACTATTTTCTTTCTTTTCTCTCATAGCCTCTTTTCTCTCATATTTTTCTGTGATCTCACATCCCATTTTCTCTTTGGTATCCTGTTGAAGGTTCAACTGGTCAAAGTAAACCTCCTTAGGTAATAATGGAGCAAGAGTGATCTTACGACTATTAAAACCAAAAGAGAACCGATTCGTGTAACGATCATAAAATGCTTGACAGTCAAACTGTCAAGGTCTTCCCAATAATAAATGACAAGCTTGCATTGGCACCACATCACACAATGTCTTATCAACATGCTTTTCAACAAAGAATGCAACTGTCACATGTTTGTCAACCTTGATCTCACTACTGTCATTCAACCACTGCTACGTATATGGTTTAGCATGTCGAACACATGTCAAACCCAATTTCTCCACCATAAGTGTACTAGCCACATTAGTTTAACTCCCGCCATCAATAATCAGACTACACACCTTTTCACCCACCAAGCATCTAGTGTGAAAAAGATTTTGGTATTGCTCTAGACTATCTTCTTTCGCCTGTAAATTCAAAGCACGTCTAACAACAAGAGATTCACCATGGATTACATACTCAACATCACCATCAGAATAATTCTCCAAAAGTGGCATACTATTATTATCAGAATCATCACCATGATCAGAATTAGACACAATATCATCTCCTCTAATAACCATCATCCTCTTATTTGGGGCAATTACTAGCATAATGACCTATACCATAACACTTGAAATAATTTAATATCTCTGTGCCTAGAAGTAAAAGAAGAAGAGTTAGAATTACCTTTCTTTTTTGTAGCATCAAACAACTCATTGGGTTCAGCACCCTTAGTCTTTATTGTGTCAGCACTACGAGACTCCCACTTTGGATTAGCATGAGACAATTTCTTTGATGCTCTTTTTTGTTGTTACCTATCCACCTTCATTGTCATACTAACTAAATCCTCCATCTCTACATAATGATGTAACTCCACCACATCAGCAATTGCTATATTCAAACCACCTACAAATTGTGCCATAGTAACCTCAATGTCCTCTTCTATGTTGGCAGTGATCATAAGCATCTCCATTTCTTTATGGTAGTCTTCAACATACTTGGAGCTTTGAGTCAGCTGATATAACTTCTTATGCACTTTCCGATAGTAGTATGAAGGCACAAATTTCTTCTTCATGAGGCGCTTCATAAGATCCCAAGTCTCTATAAGGTTATCGTCATTCTGCCATTTTGTCTTCACTAATTCTTCCCACCAAAATAAGGCATAGTCAAAGAATGCAACTGTTGCCAAACGAACCTTCTTCTTTGCCTCAGAATAATTATGACAAGCAAAAATTCTTTTTACCTTACGTTCCCACTCCAAATAAACTTTAAGATCATTTCGCCCTTTGAATTGTGGTATTTGCATCTTGATAGCATTGATATTGCTATCTTGACTTTTGTGTTGAGGTGTTGAAGCCCCATTAGAGTCATCATCAGAAGGTAGATGATGCTGATGCCGATTCCGAAAAGTTTCTTATTTAATAGTCTTGGACAATGTATGTGTCACCTCCTACCTCCATGTTTCCAATTCATTAAAGCGATTAGTTAATTGTTGAATGGTCATTTGCATCATCTTTATGTCAACTAAAGTATCTTTTAAATGAGTCGTCATAACAATGAACATGTAACAAAAAGGGATAAGTACTTTTTTCGTCCCCAAGGTCTGGGGTCAAAATCGATTTCGTCCCTAGCCTTTTTTTTTTGTTAAAATCATCCTCAACGTTTAAAAACGCTTTAAAATCGTCCTTTTCTATTTTTTTGGACCAAATTACCCTCATCATCATCATTCTCCTCTTCACCACCACCACCACCACCACCACCACCACCACCACCACTCCCTCACCCTTCCGGTAACCCCCACCCCCCACCCCCTCACCCCTCACCCCTCACCTTCCACTCCTCACCGCCTCCCCTCACCGCCTCACCTCACCCCCCACCCCTCACTGCCTCCCCCTCACCCCCTCACCTCATCCCCCACCCTCACCGTAACCCCCCCTTACCTCACCCCCCACCCCTCACTGCCTCCCTCTCACCCCCCACCCTCACCGTACCCCCTCACCCCCCCACCGCAACTCCCCCCTCCCACCCCTCACCCCACTCGGTCATCATCATCATCATCATCATCATCATCATCATCATCATCATCATCATCAACAGATTTCATCAACAACAACAAATTTCATCAAAAATTTAGAAGTTTAAATTTCACCAACAACAAATTTCATCAACAACAACAAATTTCATCAAAAACCACAGAAGAAGAAGAAAAGAATAAGAAGCAGCAGAAGGCAGAAAGCAAAAACAGAAAAACAGGGGCGGCGGAGGGCTGGACGCAAGGGCGACGGCAGGCTGGACGCGGGACGGCGACGAGGGGCTGGACGCGGGGCTGGACGCGGGGCGGCGTGGAGCTGGACGCAGGGTCGGCGGCGGGGGGCTGGACGCGGGGCTGGACGCGGGGCGGCGTGGAGCTGGACGCGGGGCGGCGGCGTGGGGCTGGACGCGGGGGCGGCGGCGGATGGCTGGACACGGGGCGGCTGCGGGTTGGGGGTGATGGAGTGAGGGTGGGGGTGGGTGTAGGAGGAAAGGAAAATTGTGTGGGGGGGGAGGAGAGAAACGAAGAGATCTGATGGGGGGAGGGTGAGAGTGGGTTTTTTTTTTTAATTTTTATTAATAGTTAAGGGTAATTTGGTCCAAAAAAATAGAAAAGGACGATTTTAAAGCATTTTTAAACGTTGAGGATGATTTTAACAAAAAAAAAGGCTAGGGACGAAATCGATTTTGACCCCAGACCTTGGGGACGAAAAAAGTACTTATCCCTAACAAAAATATTATAGAAAGGACCTCACAATCACTCTCTCACGTGTTTCACTCAAGGATAAACACTCGTGTGTACTCTTAAAATTGACTTTAAACTTCTATTAAACTTACCACTCTTGCCTTTTATCACTCTTGAATCTCTTTGATGGTTGCACTTTAGAAATCAAATCAAATAAAAAAATAGAGAAACTCAACGCAATGATAAGAGAAAAAAAATGACTGAAATAAAAGACAAAAGACACCAAATACAAAAAAATAAAAATAAAAATGATAATAAATTATCTAAAGATTTTTTTTAGTTTTATTTTTTTATTTTTTTTATTTTTTGAGATTTTTTTTATGATAACAAAACTTTTTTTTTTGTGCACTGAATGTTTTTTTTTTTTGTCTTGTTTTTTTTTTTTTTTTTACTGAATTATTGTTCATTTTTTATTTTTTATTTTTTCCTTCAAAATAAACCTAATGCTACGGGGAAGGAAACCTAATGCTATGGGGGAAACAATATAGAAACCACGAACAGTAAGAAAACAAGAAACAATAAAAAGAGACGATGATAAGAAGAAACAGAAAGAAACAAAGAAAGACCCAAAGATGAATAATGGACGACGCAGAAAATAACGCGAGTTTTTTTTTTTAATATACAAGAACACAAAGATGTAAATAACAATGGCACAAACTTAATGAATAAGAATTTTTTTAATTAGGATAAAAAATAATAAATATAGATTAATAAGAAATAATTTAGTACTTAAAATTTGATATCAAATGATATGGAACAGAATCTAAAATAAATTTAAAAATTAAAGAAAATGACTCATCTACCTCAATTTGATTTTCTGATACAATAATTAAGGGAATCACTCTAAGAAACTCAAAGAAAATTTTATTCGTGAAAAAGTTAAAAGAAAAAAGTGGCTACCAGATTTTAGAGAATTTTTATACCTCTTAAGTTTAAAACCCTAACTCATAAGTTCGTTAAAATAAAAATTGGTCAAATTATAATTAAACCTAAAACAAACAAAATAAAATAAAATAAATATAAAATAAGTCTTAAAATAAATACTAAAAAAATAATGCATATTTAATTCAACTTGACTAAGGAGAGTCTTCAATGTAACTTGTAAATAACAAGATATTTAGCTTTCCGTAATTGTTAACCATTATTTTATCCAATTTTTTATGCATCTCTTGAATAAATAATTTAATTATGTTCGTAAAATCTCCTTTTATTTTCTTAATTATTACTCTTATAATTAGACCAATTAACATATGACAGTTCTCAATTTATCCCACAAAATTCATATCTTGATCTTTTTCCATGTCACTTAGCTTTATTTTGGGCTTAATCAACTTTACTAATGATCATGATGATGAACACCCATGAGTGTAATATACACATACACATCCTTTCATTAAACTTTCTAAGAACCATATATGCATTGCCAATGAGTAATAGCTCAAATGGCATAATCTCTTCATACTCAATTAAGAAGTTGCGGGTTCGAGTCTCCTATCTTTCAATTTTAAGGATACCATCCACGCATGACCACTTTTATTGCATAATACACAGACCACACTCAGTCTTTTCTTTGTATTGACCCTTCCAGTCAAGACAAACCAGATAAATAATTCAACTCTTGGTGGAACTAGACCTTTCCAAACTGTCCTAGTAAAGCTGAAATTCGCTATAACTTCCGGAAGCAATTCCTGCACAAAGGAGTATTTCACAAAAAAACCATAGATGCATTATTATTACCATTTTGGGTGATTTCTGTATTTCTGTTTTGGTTTTTTATAATATATTTTAGTATAGTAAATTAAGAATTAATTTATCGCTGATTTAAATTTTATTTAAAAATGTATTGTTATTAGCTAATGAGTTGATGTATACTTATAGTAGAATTTAAATTTCTTTGTTTGTACAATCATAATTTATAGGGCACGGTGTGAACTTTTCCTTTTCGGTCTCCATGCTTTGAAAAGACAGAACATAAACTCGAAACATAGGCAATAAATGTTTAAGAGCCGTCTATAATACGACAATATCTAATGATCTAAATTATTTGTGGCACTAGCAGGAATAATATATGAAACAAACCATGCAATAATTATAATAATCACTTGATTAATTATAAATTATACGATAGGAACATACGTAGAACCTAGCTCACAAGCGATAGATGAAAATCTTTTGGAGTTCGAATGAGCAACATTATTTCCTCCAAAGTGGAAGGCCAAAACCAGAAAGCACTTTTGTTCATCACTATATTTGGAAGAGTATGAGGTGGTAATGATTTTAATTTACTTGAGAAACAAGAACCTCCCCATAAAAAACTATTAAATTAAACTAGCTAGTCTTGGAGTTTGGAGTAGTACATACTAGGCAACAATATTATATTATGGGAAAATTATCCCGTATGACACTGTACGACACGGGAATATCTTTTTTTTTTTTTTTCGTCTTGGGAAATGGGAATATTATATTCTTGGTACGATCTGGTTTACAGTTTTTTTATTAAAAAAAATGAAACAGGAATTGACAAAGATAACACGAGAAAAATACTGTTTGGACTTTGGAGAGTTGGCAGGCTGGCAGCCAAGCCGAAAGGGGTAGTTAGACAGCGGCTTATTTCTTGATTAGCTTTGTGGGCCTTGTGTAGTGGAGCAAGTCCCATGGATTTTAGTTTTTGCTGCAGGTCACCTCAATTTCTCATATTTTGTGGCTCTTTTCAATTTCTATAAATTGTCTAAAAAATTTACAAAAATAAAAGATTAATATTTTATTTTAGATTTAATTATTTTGTTACTTCATATAATTTCATTAAATTTATAATTAAGTCTTTATACTTTTTTAATAAAATCTTTATGTTATTTTTAATTTTATAATTAAATTTTTATCAGTATAAAAAATATTAGAGTTAATAGAATATTTTTTGCAGATTAAAAGTCCTTACTGTTAAGAATCTAATTAGATCTTTGGTTACTACATATTTTTTAGTAGAAATATTCCGTTAATTTTAACGTTTTTTATACGAAAATAATCTAATTACAAAACTAAAAGTAGTATATGAATTTAATTGAAAAAAATTATAAAGACCTAATTACAAATTTAATAAAATTATAAAGACTAAATGAATAATTAAATCTCTATTTTATTATATATTAATTTATATATTATTCTAAAATATGTTAATCTGTCAATTTTTTTTGTTAGAGATTAATTTTATGTTCAAAATAAAAATTATTAAGGATTAATTTGAAATATATTACTAAAACAATTGATGACATACAAAATAGTTCCTTGCATTCTAAATCTCCAAATAATAAGATAATATTTAAATATTACATGAGGAAATACGTGAAGAATAGTTGTATTCTATTTAGGGTCGTTAATTGATAAAATTATACTTTTCAAAAGTTACATATATTTTTTAATTATTTAAAATAAATTTTCAAAGGTTATAACAATCATATTTGGTATAAGAAAATAAAAGCTACTTTCAATAAACATAAGTAATTAATACAGTAATTGTTTAGAGAAATTAATTTTATAGTTAATATAATAAATGTAACACGCTTATGGCTAGAATATCATACTTTCGATTGCGCCCTTCTGATAGCAAGAGTATTATAACAATCTATATATTCAATAATAAAATAGGGCCTTTAACTCGCAACAGTATCGACTTTTTTTTATTTGAAAAATCGAAAATACTTTTTCTTTCTTTTTTATAAACATGCATACATACAAACCAATCACAATACTTCATATATATATATATATATGAAATAAAAGTTCTTTATACCAGTAACTTACAAACATTACATATCATTACAATCACGACTCCTATTCCTCTTTACAAAAATATAATAATAATGGCGAGAGAAAACAATAACTAAGCTAATACAACAATATCGTATAACCAAAAGCACAATAATCTCTTCATAACTCATAAGCTTCTTCGTTCGTTTTCTGAAAAGATAAGGTTGTAGGGGTGAGAACCTAACCACATGATCTCACCAATTTTCATAAGAAGATATATAAAAAGAAAATTATTTTCAACCGTAGTGATCATTGCTCGTCTTATGAACCTTTTCGAAATCAACAATTAATTACCCAAAATTCATATTTATATTTTAATTATAAAAATCTTAAAAGTCACTTAAATTGTATGAATAACCAATATGTTCCAAGCATAGGCTCATTAAGTTTATGACGAACCAGATTGATTTTTCATACTTTGCTAAACCTCAAACATAAATCAATCACGGCCTCCGGCCTATCACGTAATCAATTATGGCCTCCGGCCCAAGCATAATCAATCAACACTCAAACCACTATAATCCGAACTAACCAGTCACAATCACAAGTAAAGAAGTTCAAACACAATCAAGAGTAATATTATAGCAAGTATGGCAATAGCAGTTAAACAGAAATATTCACATAGGCAAACTAAATACAAGATGCGCACCCAAACAATGTCACATAGATGCATATGATGCAGGCCTGTCCTACTAGCCATGAGTTCACGCGTTGGTTATCTTGCCAAACCCGACATGAGTAAGCGAGATTAACTATCGTCCTTACCCGAAGGTTCCACAAACAAGCAAGATTCACCATAGTTCTTTCTCGGAATACGCAAGCGGGATTAACTACCGACCTTGCTAATCGCAGTAAACCACGAGTAAGCGAGATTAACCATCGTCCTTACCGGGAACAAATCTCAAATCAGTACATAAACGAGATTCACCACCGTCCTTGCCAATCTCGGTAAACCACGAGTAAGCAGGATTAACCATTCTCCTTACCTGGGACAAATCTCAAATCAGTACGCAAGCGGGATTTACCACCGTACTATCCTTGTTCAGTGATCATATCTTAGTAATATTCACAATCAATCATGCTCAAAATCATAATCAAACTCAATTCATAATCATAATCGACCATAAGTCTTTATACTCATATTTATCACGATTCAAAATCATACTTAGCCAATTTACTTTCTGTAAAATTCGGTCTAATCGTAATTAATTAAATAATAAATTAAATAAGAGCGACTATGGTTAGAAGATTTGGCAACCGGAATTTGATAATTTAAATATGATATTTGGATTCAGTGAAATTTTCTGAGTCGGAAAACATAGTTTTCTGCATAAAAACGTGCACTGGAATTTTGACCGGCAGTACCGGTTGAGATCTATCTGGTACTGCAGCTGAGAAAATTGATTATAAGTAAATGAGTTTAAGAAATTAGGAATTTTAATTAGGGAAGGTAGAAATATTTAAAGTGCGATTTAGAGCGCTAATCTTAAAGGTTTTGGCACAAAATTGGGCCAACGGACAAAAATAAGTGAACCGAGCCTAAGTGGGCCCAAGACCCAATATATATAAACATTAGTTATGAGTATTTCAGCTCATTTATCCTAAAAATGAGGAAAGGGGCGCTGAAATGGTGAAGAGGGGAGAAAAGGAGAAAATCCTATCTCCTTGAAACTTCAAATCACCATAACTTTTGATCCGGAACTCCGATTGACGAGCCATTTGCGATCACATGTCGCTCTTCTCCTCTTCTACAATTCTATCTAAGTTTTGTGGTGAGTAATCTACTGTCCTCTGCCCAATTTTCATTTTTCTCTTTAAATTCGAATTTGGTTTGGGTTTTGAGGAGACCTTGTGATTTTGGTTGTTTAAGAGTGCTCTAGTATGAGTCATGGATAATATTCATCACAAACTTTAGTGGGTTAAGGTAAGAAGTGCTCAAACCCTTGTGATTTATCATTTTCATGAACCCTAGGTTAATGTATATATGTGAAATTGGTTATGTTAGTGTATTTGGTGATTTTGGTGCACCATTGGGAGATTGGTGTTGCTTGAGGAGCTTTGATGAGGCTTGGAGCTAAGGTTGGTGGAGACTTCCAAACAAGAGACTCAATTGGTTTGGCTACAAGAGGTACAATTTAAGTTTCATTTAAGTACCGTGTGGTGTGATGAGAATTCCTAGGCTAGATGCCCCTAGGATTAAGTTTGGATTGTGTGATTGGTTGGTGCTAATATGCATAGTTGATATGTAATGTAAATTAATGATTGGGTTGAGAATTGTGTGAATTTGTATGTTTGGTGTGTTGAGAATATGATGAATTGGATAATGAGTATTGGTTTGTGGAATATGCATTTAAATTGTGAATTTGGGCCGGAAGCTGTGAATGTTGGGTCGAAGGCCGTGAATTTTGGGCCAGAGGCCGGGAAGAGGTAAGAAATATAAGTTGATGTGTGTATTATGTGATGATATAAATGATTGGATGGATTTTAGATATCGAATGTGTGAACAATTGGGTTGGCTATTGAATAATAAGGTTTGGGGAATTGGAGTGTGAAATTTGGTGGTTTTGGGTGAAATTGTGTAGATAAGGTAGGTTTGGTTTTGGTTGAGAGTAATTATGTGAATGTGGTTGGGTTGTGGTCATTTGGATGAGTGAAAATGAATTTGGTTTGTGAACATCGGAGAAAATGGTGATTTCTAGTTTTGGGTAAAAACTGATTTTTGACCAACTTTGGCAGTCCGTAACTCGGTCCACAGAGTTTGGAATTTTTCAAAATTAAATTTTTATGAAAATTTATTCAACGATGTTTTCAACGGTTCAGAAATGGTTGAAAAAGGATTTTTGTAGAAGAAGTTATGTGTGTTGGAAGTTTGGGGTTTGAAACTGTGAAATTTTGCAGCTTTTTAACTTAGAAAAATTTTTGGCAGAAAGCACTCCCATGCGCAGGCGTGGCCAATGCACACGCGTTGTTTTCAAAGTTTCACTACCCACGCATGCGCGTGGCCCACGTGTACGCGTCGATGGCCTAAAATAGTTGCCCAGCCAAAATTCTCGAGAGTTGTGCCAGTTTTGTGCTTGGGGCACAAAACGCACCCACGCGTATGCGTGGCTGACGCGTAGGCATTACTTGGTTTTTCTCCCATCCATGCATGCGCGTGGAGGGACACGTACGCGTCAATGTATATTGAGGCATTCCACGCTTGCGCGTGGGCGACGCGCACGCGTGACCCTGTATGCCCTAAATACTTATAGTATGCCTAGCGATGGAAATAGGTTAGGAGATGTGGTAACTTGGGGACGAAGTAAGGGGAGAACTAATGATGAGTTATGATTAATGATGACTGTATGGGTGTTGAGGATGATGATGGAAGTGCGGTGTATGCTGTAAGCCAAAGGGCTGTATTTGATAATGATTATTGGCTGGTTATTGGCTATGCCATGAGCCGGATGGCTATGATAAATATTGATTTATGGCTGGAAATGAAAATATGGCTTTGAATTATTGTTTTATCTTGAGCTCTCTTTCTCAAAAGTGCGACCCCAGAGAAATGGAGGAAGGTGAGGATCCCCTTCCTTGTTCTTCCTAGTATTGTAAAATCGCCCCCAGCGAGATGGTGGGAGGTTAGGATCCCATCCTTGGTTCCTCCTGGGCATATGAGAACGTACCTCCTGGGTAGATGCAAGGGTTGTGGTTGCGTCTCACTTGCTCCAGGTTGGTTAGTATAGAGGCTCCCCGGGTAGTAGTAATGGTTGTGGTTTGTCCCACTTGCTCCGGGTCAGAGATGATAGCGCTTGGGTAGTAGTGGCAGTAGTGGTGATTCCACTCGCTCCAAGTTGAGCCTTTGAGACTCCTGGGGTAGATGCAGTGGTTAGCCCCCACTTGCTCCCATTTGAGTATGATTTGAGATTGAAACTATCTGAGTCTCGGATTTTCTTGGGTAGATGCAGTGGGTCGGCTCCACTAGCTCCAAGTTGAGATTCGAGGTTCTGCTGACCCTATGTCGTAAGTGTGGCCGGACACTAAAAGTTCCGGATGAGCTTGCCCCCGTGGATGAACACCAGTATGGGTGTTGTATGATTATGATTATGATCATGTTTATGATTGAGAATAACTCGAGTTGGGGATGCACGACAGAGGGACAGTCCAATGGTTAGCTACCAGGACTTGTCGGGTTGGCTATATAACCGACAGATGATATCCTCAGCCATAGGGCAGGTATTCATCATTTGCATATGTTTGAATTGTTTGGGTTTGCCTATTTGTTTTAGATTGCTATCTCATATATGCTATGTTATCTGATTATGTGCTACTTGTTTTACTTGTACCTTAATTGTGTATTACTTTCCTGTATTGCTTGTGTTTGTACAACTGAGAGGCCCCTCATGCTGGTGTCGGTGGACGTTGAGGGCTGTCCTTGATGAGATGAGTTAATGATGTGATCCAATAATGATGATTATTGAATGAGATGATTGAAGCTCCATGGGTAGACGCAGTGAAGTGAATTCACTTGCTCCAGGTGAGGATATGATGTATTGATATAGAATTGCTGAGACAGAACAACTGGTGATGGTTTTTTTTATGATTCTGATTCTGATTCATGGGAGAGTTAGAAAGTTAGGAAGCATGAGAAATATGAATTAGATTTAGCTTTCCCCTATGACAGTTGCCTATTCATGGATTAGCGAGAACCTATGATGGATATTTGGTGAAAAGAAGTTTAGCATGCTTAGTGAATTTTTATTGCAGTGCATTGTATTTATTTGGCACTTTTACCATACTAAAAACCCATGGGTCGGGGGTTCTCATTCCGTATATATCTCTTGTTTTTCGGATACAGGTCCAGGTGCTCAGAAGTGAGCTATGGTTCATCTGAGAGATGGCGAAGATCTTTAGATTCTCCACTTTATATATTGTTTAGAATCTCTCCACCTTTATTTTGAAAAGCTTTATTATGTATTGAACTCTTCTGAACTTGCCTATAGAGGCTCTTATGTTTCTTTTGGGAGAGATTAGGAGTTTTTGTTGTCAACTACTGTTATACTGTACCCTAGTCGGCCTAAACTTCGCGGGTCGCGACTAGTGGCTATTTACTTATGTTATATATCTATATACTGTCCTTCTCTTATTCTCCTTTATGACTTTATCCTTATATCATTTTCGACTTCACGCTTTATCTTTTAGTTGTCGATGCGTGAGTGATACGACTTCGCAATTTTATTTTACTCCTTTTCAGGCTTCTCGATTAATACTCCTTTCAATTATACTATATTTATGTATTAAAAATCCACCTTGAGAGTTGTACCACCTTATTATCCTTGACTTATGACTTGAGCATAAGGATTTGAATATTAGGCTGTTACACTTTCAATAATAATATATATTTAGTTCACATCATGCGAAATCACTTTTATTTCTCATTTAATCTAAAATTCACAGTCGGGTTTACATACCAGTTAGAAACAATCCATTGGATTTACCCACACTCATTTTCAGAGTTTAAAAATCAGTTATCAAACATCATATGGGGTTTACAGGGATTACAAGCTTGCTGGGAAGACTAAACAGTTAAAAACAGAATTCTTTCAAGAAAACAGGACGTGTACGCACACACATCTCTGTGCACGCGCACAGATCAGAGCCAATTTCCCGAGTGTGTACGCACCACCCTGTGTGTACACACAGCTTGCAACTTTTCCTTGGCGTGCGTATGCACCACCTCATACGTACGCACAAGCTTCACCATTTCCCTTGTATAGTGTGAACACCAACAAAAATTCTAGTGTGCTGCAAAATTTTGAAGTTTCAGTTTTAAAGCCCAGTTTTCAAACCTTCATAACTTGTGCTATAAAATCATTTTCCATCCATCCTTCGAACAGCATAAACTAGTCAAACCCTATTTTTATTTAAAATAAGTTTTACAAATTTTTTAGATCCAAGGGTCAAGTTATGACCCGTCAAATTTAGTCAGAAATCACTTTTCATCCAAAAGCTTAGCACATTCAAAATAAATCCTTTTTCAAATCATTCTTTTGAAAATAAGTTAAATATTCATTTCATCCATTACAAAACCTCCCCCCCCCCCCACTTTCCTTACATCACACCATTTAATACTTTTTCTCAAATCATTTTTCTTTAGAACTATTACCGCTTTTGTAACATTTTTAGGAACCTCCAAAGCAACTTCACTTAAAATCATTTCTCTTATATAAAACTCATTTTCACTTTAACCAAAATCCCCAAACAAACTTCAAAATTATTTTAAGTTTAAACCTCTTTCCAAAGACTCAAGAATCATCTTATTTACCAATTACAATTCTAATTCAAATAACATAATCATTTGTTCTTAATCAATCACTTAATTACTTTAAATCGGGATTTATTAATTAAACTCCACGGCAAAGTCTCTAGACTTTAGGGGGTGACAACTAATCTCATTTTTCTTATTATTCAATTTAGTTCAAACTTATAAAAATTTTGGCAGCACCTCCTTTAAAACTCGGACTTTACCACCCTTCAAGGGTTCCATTCAAACCATCTCTCAACCCTTTCCAACGATCTCAATACCGAGCCATTTCTCAATATAAATATACAAACCAACTTTCAAAAATCAAGCTTTCATTAACTACCACAACGCCAATTCAAACTCAAAGAAGTCAACAAAAACAAGAGTTTCAGCAATCAATCACTTTCAAACAATCAGGCAAACGATCCAACATTGTCATTTAATCTTTATTGCCTGAAATCCAAAATCACTTAATCAGTCTCGTTTATCCAAAACAATTTAATTCAATCCATAAGACTCACGTAATCACAAGAATATATTTTTCACATCAATATCTATTTATAGCAATTCCGGGATATAAAATATATTTTAAGAAAAGTCCCTACCTCAAATGCGACTCAACTATGTGACAAACTCTCCTTTATTCTTATTTTGTAGAAGTGACGCCAAACAAATTTGACCATCCCCGCATCAACAACAGCCATTAAACACAGCATGCAAGAACCGTAGCTCAACCCTAAGACATTAACGTCACCAAAACTTCAGTAACTTATAACAAAAAAAATAACGGTAAGGGTTTTGAAACAAGAGCTACTCATTGTATCAAAAGGAATGAAGGATACGAGGAAGTAGCACCTCCAGCAGTGCTTTTCGGTGACCACAGCGCAATTCTCGATGCCCAAAAATAAGACAACGCGATCTGAATAGAACCAGAAGGAGTGGCGGTAATCCCAAATAGTTCCGGCGAACTCCATCAGCGGTGGCCTTGACCACCACGACCCAAACAGCAGCGACGAGAATCACCGCGATGGCACCCTCCATCTCCAGCTCTTCGCAACCTCCATACCCACGTTCGTCTCTCTCTTCGAGCTCCTCGATGGCGTCTCTCCCTCTCTCATGCAGTGGCGGCTTCGAGTGGCACCAACGACGGCGGTGGAAGCTCCGGCAGTGACGAAAACATATATCCTTTCTTAATATAATCACATCTTATAAACTTTATATGCGCGCATCTGAATGCTCTTTCCCTAATTACTTTAACAATCTGGTCCGTTTCATATATTAGTTCTGGTATTACGGCAGCTTTTATCACACTACTATTGCGACAAAACCACAATGATTACCATACAAATATACTCAATGACATAAATTAAATTTGGATGAGAAAAGTAAAAAATTACACGCGAAAATGATCTTATGCATACTTATTTCCAATTGATCTAACTTTAATAAACTTATGAGATCATGAGTAAGAGGGAAAACAAAATTAAATACTTTATTTTTGTAAAAATATCTATATTCATAAATTTGTCTAAACCATATAAGCATCCAAATGCACACTCCCACTGAAATAATATATCATAAAATGATATGACACCCATATGAATAGTATTCATATGAAAGACCTTGGGTATTTGTTTCTTACTAACCAAATATTCATGCATTTGTGGAGTTTGTACTAACTTGCTCACAAAATACTTAAACATTATGAATTCTCTTATTTAACAAAAATTTAAAATATTATACTACTAACACACTATCACAAAATAATTCAAATAATCTTTTAAATTTATTTTTTATAATTTGTGACAAGTATTCATAGAGACCAAAATAGATGTCTTCAAAAGGTGTTTTATATTCAATTACTTTAGTATAAAGAATAATAAGTGTCTTCTTAATACCTTTTCAAAGAATTATTTCAATGAACAAATGAATATACTTGTAGTGGATCAAAATTATCTAGACATCTAATAAAGTTAGAATTTGAATACCAAATGATCTCTTACTTTAGTTTCTGACTTCATATGTGTGAAAATGTAACGTTTTGTTATAACAAAATTTGTTTATTTACTATTTAGTGATCCATTCTTAACTAACTCAAATATCCGCCAAAGATAGCAATAAAGTACACAATAACTGTAAGTATACAAATTCGTTATCCATCAGACTATTGCCGAAGCACAATAAATCTTATACACTTTTGAGCTTTATAACTTTCTTGAAGCATTTAATGAGATTATAATAATATATTTGTCTCCCTTAGAGTTGAGTATATAACCTTATTTGCAATTCTGCATATCACTGGAATACAAGAATAATAAAAATATATTTACTCTCACTGAACTTATATAAGTCATCAACCACATTTATCTCAAAAGGCCATATGAGATAACAATTAATTTGATGAAATATAAGTTATCAATGACAGAAAGTCTTCATATTTCTAATTGCAAAAAAAAACTATTTATAAAAATAGACTAACATTGACAGATATAATTCTAAAGCAAAATAATATATTCACACAAACTACATATTATATGAATAAAATTCATATAATGGTGGACCCATCACAAATACTCAGCACAACATTAATATTTAGTCGTTGGACAGAAATATTAATTTGTAAGTAGTATTTTTAATACAGTAATCAAGCATTGATAATAAATCCTGTCTAACAATAAGTCTACCTTTTTTTGTGACTTAAAAGAAAACAAACAACAACAAAGAAAGAAATAAAAATAAACAAGAAACTGCTTAAGAAAGGCAGTTTCGCTGAATACTACTCTCAAACTCCTTCCAAGGCAACAAAAGCTCCACTTGAGGAGAAAGGGTCCTCATTGCAGTCTTTGCTATGATGTCTTCTACTATGTTTGCATCTCTCAAGATCAACCGGAGATCAGCACGCCATTTCTAAGACATGATATCTCGGATTTTTAACACCAAAAGATCAATAAAACCAGAGCAATCCTGTAAATTATTGACAATAGTAAAGGCCTCCAAACAGTCTGTCTCACATATAATGTCTATTTGCTCCGAGTCCCATGCTAAAAAAAAAAACTCTCTAAATAGCAAACAACTCTCCTTGCAAAATGCTACGACTCTCAATTGTTCCCAGACAGCCTCGTTGCCACTTTCCCTTCCAATCTCTGCTAACACAAGTAAAACCAACTCAAGCACCATTGCCAAGATAGCTAGCATCATAATTAAGTATTACATATTTATTACCATAAATGCGCATTTAATTTGGCCAAGTACAGAACATCCTTTGGGCCGATCCATACCCGCATAAATTACATACACATAAATTTATTTAGTGCCGCTTACCAAATATTTTCAACAAAATTATGTCGAAGAATAAGCCTATCTTTGCATCAAATCATTGTTCACATGAAAACTTGAAAATTATACTTATTTATTATCGCATATATATTTTCTATCAATTGGTCAAACACCAACCTTTCTTTGGACCAATTATGGTTGCATAATTAAATAGAAAATAAACATAAAGTTCAATTTTATTATTTGGCCAAACAATAAACTTCGTTTAGACCGATTATTGTTCGCATAAATAATAAGTATTAATTTATTCTTAACTAGCTACCCAAATATATAAATATCATTGATATGCATATGTAACTCTACCAAATATAGACCTTCCTTATGGTCGACCAATATTCGCATGAGTTACATATCACCATATTTCTAATGTTCCAAAATAAATCAATTTTCACAAAAGAAGCTACTTTCGTAGCATAATGTTCAACCAATTTATTTTAAAATTAAACCTTATAAAATATATGGGTATAATATGATTTAAACTGTTACTAATTTCTTTATATAACAAATTTTAAATGCTTACATAACATAAAAAAATAAAATAATAAATCACAATATATAACATATTGATAACCAATGCTTTCTAATATATTATATTGAAAACAAATCTTGATTTTTGCACTTCAAATATTTATTTTATATACAATGCAACTTTATATAAATTTGTTACTGTATAAAAAAACATGCCTGTATTTGCAAAAAAAAAAAATCACATATTTTGTGATACAAAATTTTTGTTCTTATTTGCTTGAAATTATTCCTACACAATCCAATCAGTGTGTATATATATACAAACATAATCAATATATATATAAGAAAGTAATAATACATAAGATTAGGATTAAATTCTTAAATGTCAAACTCTTTAAAAAGAATACTGAATAAGAAAAATACATCTTTAATATTTTTTAATAATTCAATCATAAATAGTTTTGCTACTACTGATTAGAAATTTTTAGAATTTTTTAACCTCAAGACCATTTATGTTAAATCATTAAAAAAGAAATACTTGAATGCAGAAGCATACCTAATTTCATAAGCATGATTAAAAGAGTTTGGTTCTTTGATCTTCCTCAACCAAAGCCTTTTGTATTTTTAATAGGGTTAAATCGCAATTCCTCTAATGGAAAAAGAGTTACGGAGGCGGCTTTGATATGTTGGAGACCAAAACTCTGAAGTCACTATTTATATTAGAGTGTAGCCTAGCACCCACTAAACCCTAAAATCCAAATAAAATAGTATATCTGATTTTATTCTCATTTAATTCCAAATCAAAAGTAATAATGACTTATTCCATTAGAATTTATTACAATAAATGAGATCAACATTATATAAGTCATTTAATGTGAAATAGTATAATTTATTATTATAATTAATATATATATATTGTTCATAAACAAATTAAAAAATTAATAATTTTCTAACACACCATAGATCATTACGTGTTTTTAAAGTTAAAATTCCAAACTAATAATGCTTTTCTCTATAATTGATTTCAAAAAATATTGACAGAAGAACGATATTACCATTATCGTTCATGGGCAGTCATCAAGACATGTTCGTGGGCAGTCCTTCGTGGGCAGTCATTGACTTATTCCATTAGAATGGCTATTGTTCTAAAAGAAAGCAAACCAGATATTTTTCTCACTATGACATGCAATCTATCATGGTCAGAAATAACTTCATAACTGAATTCTATTCAAACTTCACAGGATCATCCAAATCTAACAACTAGGATTTTCAGAGTCAAATTTGAACAATTAAAGGAGAATGTTATTACCAAGAGTGTATTGAAAAATGTGAAAAGTTATAGTTATGTCACTGAGTTTCAGAATAGAGGATTGCCACACATACATATGTTGCTAGTCTTAGAAAGACAAGTTGAGTGATTCTGACCAGTACGATAATTTGGTACGAGCAAAAATACCATCTAAAGAAGCAGAACCACACCTACATGAGGCAGTGCTCAGGCATATGATCCATGATCCTTGCGAAACACTTAATTAATCTTCACCATACATGAAAAATGGTCAATATAAATGTAACTACCCAAAAGAGTTTGTAGCAGATACACGACGAGGTGATTATTCATATCCTCAATATAGGACCTCGACTCATATCCTCAATATAAGAGGTGATTTGATATTCCAATTCCTATAAATCTAAATGTCATAATTGACAACAGATGGGTATTTTTGTACAATCCTTGACTATTACTAAAATATGGTTGCCATATCAATGTAGAGATATGTAGCAGTATCAAGAGTATAAAGTATCTATACAAGTATTACTATAAGGGACTAGACTGTGTTACAATGGAGGTTCACAGAAGTTCTCGTTATGATGAGGTGAAACAGTTTATTGATGCAAGATGGATTGCTACTCCAGAGACATGCTGAAGAATATTTAAATTCAACATTTACCGAATGTACCCATCAGTTGAAAGGTTGCAAATTCATTTGCCAAATCAATATTAAGTGAGCTTTTACGAGCACTAAAATATTTCTGAAATAGTTAACGATGACTATTTTTCAAGAACAATGCTCACTAAATTCTTTGCACTTAATCGGGAAGATGACCAACAATCTAGACATCTTTTGTATAGAAAAATTCCAGAATATTATACTTGGCACAAGGAAAAGGAATGGCGTCGGCACAGGTCACAAAAGAGAGCTATTAGTCGGATCTATACTGTTTCACCAATAGAAGGAGAAAAAATCTATTTGCTTATTCTATTGTCAAATGTAAGAGGACCAACTGGTTGGAATGACTTGCTAACGGTGAATGGTGTCCAATATTTATCCTTTAAGCAATCTACTCAGCATCGAGTACTGTTAGAGAGTGACAGTAGCATAAGATCACGTTTGGTTGAGGCATATATTTTAAGAATGCCATGTGCTTTAAGAAGGTTGTTTGTGACCATCTTAAAATTTTGTGAGCCAACGTATGTAAGAAGGTTGGGACAAATTTTTTTTATATATATGGTGGATGATTATCCATCAACAAGCACTACAACATGTCATGGGTTGACAAATCACCTGCTCAAGGATTTAAATGACATCCTCCTTCAACATGAAAAGCATATTGCACAATACGATTTATCAGCTTCGGACAACGACAATGATAATTTGATGCCTAGAATTATCCAAGAAGATATGTCCATTAAAGTACCTCAAGAAGACATGTGTTCTATAGAAAAATTGAATCATGACCAGTCTGTAGTTTTTAAGTGCATTATGAATACAGTTGATCCGAGAGAAAGTGGAGTGTTCTTCATTGATGGGCCAGGGGGAGCAGGCAAAATATTTTTTTATAGAGTTATAACTATAGACTTAAGAAGTAAAGGACATATTGTCTTGGTAACTGCGTCATTAGGAATAGCTGCAACTTTACTACCTGGGGTCGAACAACTCATTCTAGATTTAAGATCCCAATCAATGCAAAGTCATCCTCCATATGCAACATAAGTAAACAATCTGATCTCGCAAAACTAATTAGGCAAACAACACCGATAATTTGGGAGCACCAATGGCTAATAAAGAGGCAGCGGATCATTAAACTGCACATTGTGAAACATATTAGAAAATAATAATCTATTTGGAGGTAAAGTGATGGTGATGGAAGGAGATTTTTGCCAAGTACTACCGGTTCTGCTGAAAGGAAGTAAGTTGCAATTGATTTCAGCTTCTATTATTAAATTACATTTGTGGGCATTCAACAAAATTCTCCAGTTGTAACAAAATGTGCGATCTCTTAATGATCATGATTTTGTGGAGTATCTTATGCGCATAGGGGATGGGATTGAGCCTACCATATATGAAGACTTGGTACAAATAGAAGCACACATGGCAATACTATGAAAATGTAAGGCATTATTACACAAATTAATAGAAGAAACTTTTCCAAATTTACAAGTTCATGGATGAGATGCAGCTTACATGGTGGAGAGAGCGATATTGACACCCAAAAATAATGATGTACAGAAGCTCAATGATATAATCATCAACAAATTTCTGGGAGACGAACAAATTTTAGCATCCTTTTATGAAGTAGAAGGAGATACGAATAATCTGAATCAATAAGAATATCTTAACTCAATCTTCACAAGTGGATTGACACCTCATACATTGAAGGTAAAAAAAGGTGCTCCTTTGATGTTACTGAGAAACATAAATACTAAGGCAGACTTATGCAATGCTACAAGATTACTACGTCGAGGAACTTTTCAAAATATGACAGACGTAGAAATCTTAACAGGCCATCACTCTGGACAAAGAGCTTTTCTGTTTCGGATAAAACACAAAACAACTAAAAACTCAGAATTATCCTTCATGCTTATTAGGAAGCAATTTTCTATAAGGCTGAATTTTGCCATAACGATAAATAAATCACAAGGGCAAACTATTCCTAAGATAGAGATCTATCTTCTTAAACATGTGTTTAGCCATAGTCAATTATACGTTGCTCTATCTCGAAGTGTTTCTCAGTCAACCACAAAAATCTTAGTAAAAAATAGATGAAAAAAACAGACAATTCACAAGGAATGTGGTGTTCAAAAAAATTTTGTTACCTGCACCTCAAGTAATTTATGTGCTTAGTAAATACATAAGCCTTTTCCTTGATATAAACCGTATATTATACAATTTTATTATCTTAATATCAACATTGGAATAAATAGTTTTGTTCACTAATTTTAACAACTAATGACTAAGATTTTTGAACAGATAAATTGATATCAAAAGAGTTCATCAAGATATGTCAAGAGATAAGAAAGAGGAACTCGAACATCTGCTTTACCCAACAGGTACGCACCAACTAAGATTCACATAAATAAATTATAGGATAAAGTATATCTTTTATTCCTAAAGTTTGACAAAAGTTTCAAAAATACCCCTAAGTTTTATTTTGTTTCAATTTTGTCGCAAAAGTTTTCGATTTGCATCAAATATATCCCTGACGGCTAATTTTTCAAAAAATTTAAGACCAATTCAACAATAATTTCATAAGAACAACACTCAACACAAGCAAATCAAGCATAATTTTCATATATTATTGTTAGATTGGTCTTAAATATTTTAAAAATTTAGCCGTCGAGGATATATTTAATGCAAATTGAAAATTTCTGGAACAAAATTGAAACAAAATAAAATTTAGGGATATTTTTGAAACTTTTACCAAACTTTAAGGACATAAAATATACTTTAAAATGATATGATACATCATTAAAATATATCAATATTGATTTTTTAAGAAATTAACTTATGCAATGTTTATATTTATTTTGAAAAAATTCAAATATTTATTTCTTTAAATGTTGATATTAATTTCATAGTTTTAGAAATAAAATTTGGAATGTATCATTATTTAATTCAAAAAAATATATGAAATATTATTGAAATATATTGTGATACATATATGCAATAAATTACAAGAAAAAAAATTCCAACAGTTATGAAATATATGAAAGGATGAGCAGTTAATTACTTCAATGAGACCAATCGATAATAAAGTAATAAGTATTACTATATTAATGACTGTGACAATTGCATTGATGATACGTATTTCTATTTTAATATTATTAATCAAATGTGATATTTAAATCAGATTCATCCACTCAAAATTTATTCTATTAATATAGAAGGTACAGTTAAAACAGATAAAATTGAGATATGAAAGATGATAAAAAGAAAAATATTGGATCAAAAGAAGAAAAGGTAATGAAATAAACTTTTATTATATAATAATACCATATATTTAGACATATATATTGATTATTTTAAAAATTTAACTCTTTCTTTTCAGCCATGAACTCAAAAGAACACCACACATTTTGGTGAAAAACAAAATTAATGCAGGTAATTATTATTAAATAAAAATTTCTAAAAAATTACATCTTATTTAATTTATATTTTGTCAATGATAAATAAAAATTAATGTCATTTATATAATAATACCGTATTTTTTTGGAAGACCTTGGCGACGCAGATCTGAGACGAACAACGATGACAGAGATATATATCTAAAGCGAATCGAATGGAAACGAAGTCCAAGGAGTAGGATGATGGACGACGGCTATCGGCAATGGTTACGGTGGTGGTGATGGTGGTCGACGATGGCAATGGTTACGCGAGTTAACCCAGTCCAGTAACAAAATCAATCTTTCATTGATGAAGAAAAGAGAGAGCGAGAAAGCGAAGAGAAACAAGGGATGTAGAGGGTTTGGGAAAGCTTGCAGGTGAAAGAGGAAGGCGGCGCTTTGTGTAAGAGTGAAATTTTCTTTTCTTTTTCTGTACGTGTTTTCAATTTGATTTACGGATGAGAAAAAAATGGGAATAAGAGTTTAGCGGCAATAATGGCAATGGCCACTATAATAAATTAAAAAAATTAAATTAAAAATACAAAAAGATAATAATTTTCTGGCAATAGTAATAATGGCTACTATAACATACAATAATAATGGCAAATATATAATTTTCGCAAAAATAGGTTTAATTACTCTGCTGGTCCTATAGTATCGCAAAATTTTCAATTAAGTCCCTATACTTTTTTTTCTTTTTATTGAGTCCTTGCACCAAATTTTTTTTAATTGGGTCCCTATACTTTTTTTTTCCTTTTATTTAGGTCCCTGTACTAATTCTTTTTTTTAGTTGGGTCCCTATAAAATTAAGCCAATTACTACCAAGAGGGACTTAATTGAAAAAAAAAATTTGGTGCAAGGACCTAATTAAAAAGAAAAAAAGTATAGGGACCTAATTTAAAATTTCACAAAACTATAGAGACCAAGAGAGTAATTAAACCGCAAAAATATAACTTAAATTAAGAAATTAGTGGCCATTATGTTATTGCCACTAAAAATTTGTCGCTAAAACATCATTTTGTAGTGTCAGTGCAAAACAAAATATCTCAATTCTACATATTTTAATTGAATTAATTGAATTCTTTTCTATAATAAGAAATCAATTTAATTAAATAAGCTTGAAGCATTTATATAGTTATCTTTATGATCAATAAATTTGACAGTTTTTTAAGACTCAAAAAGTTATCAATAAGAAGATGTATGATGAATTACGAAAAACTTTTTTTAGGTATACAATTTTTATATTCTCCTATTTTTTTATTAATTATTCTTATAGTTTGATATTTAAAAACGAAAAAATAAGCATATTCATTTCTTCTGTTTTTCACTATTTGTAGTATTTTTAGATTCAAATCCATATTTTGGCTTACCACTTAAAAAATATGAAGACAAATATAAATATTCGTAACATTCAAGCATAATTAATCTTTTGTAAATAACTAACATGTATTTTGATTTATATATACTCTTTCTAAATTATTAGAATTATATTATTACCATTATTTTTTGAACTATGTTTTTTTATAACATATATACCTTTTTATTGTGTATATTTATAATTTAGTATTTTAAAGATTTTTTAATAGTAATTTTAATTTCAACAAAATATGATATAAATAAGGTTATGCCAATATTAGAATAATAAAAAAATATTTATCTAATAAATTTAAAAAGTGAATAATATATTAACAAAAAAATAAAATTCATTTTTTAAAAAACAATAAAAAAATGCCGCTAGTATATATAAAGTTAATACATATTAGATAACTTATTAATATTAACGATCATCGCATACTATGTATGTATATAAAGTATTTTCAATTTTATTAACAAAATATTATTTAATTTTTTTAATTCTATTAACACATGTCCTAATATTATAGGTTATCGTTAAAAGAAAGCAAGTCTTTCTGAGCATGGCTTCCCACAACTTCAAACGACGTGAATGAGGCTCCAATTCATTTTACCATTGGACTCGCTCTTATGATACATTACCCTCCCTTGTGACACGAGAAACTTTCTGATCAGGTTGCCTCACCTGCATGAATTATCCTGCTTTCTTTCTACTAAAGTAACACCCCTCCAATCTCAACCGTTTACATATTTTAATTTATATCTATATGATAAAAAAATAATGAAGAAACATCACATTCCACACAACAACAGTGCCATATGAGAACCGCTTCCTACGTCCCTTCAAAACGAATAGCGCTTGAAAGTTGTGACCTACTTCCTTGTGAAAAAACCTTCGCGTTAAATCATCTGATAAAAAATTCATCCCAATCTTTATTTATAGTTCATATGTCATAAAAAATAATTTCACATTAATTTTTATGTTACAAACAATAAACAAGAATTTAAAATATCTTTTTCTTTTTTATTGGAAAAACTAACTTTAATCTCTGTTGTAGTCTCACTTAATTAATTAATTAAAATAATTAAAATTAATGTAGTTATTATTTTTTTTACAATAATATTATTTAAATTTATAAATTAAAAAATAATTCACTATTAAAAAATATTAATATTTAAAAAAATTTATATCTAACAATAACGGCATAATAATATTGACTAATTTAAAAAGTTATATCACAAATAATATCAGTATAACTTTGATTTCGTAAACTTAAAAAAAGATTAAGAAGAGTAGAAGAAAGTGTGAGAATAGAAGTGTATGTAAGTAGTATATATAAAATAATAAAATATTAATTTATTAATAATAATGATAACATAGTAATGGCTAATTTTCAACGACTAATTTTATAACCGCTAATTTTATAATATGGTTAGCATTTTAAATTTTATAAATAAAAATAAGTAACTCAACCAAAAATTATTTTATAAGATGTCAAAATTAAATTTATTTTTTAAAAATAAATTTAATTAATTATAATTTAATATAACAATATAAATAATATTTAATATTAATTTAATATAATTATTTATATTAATTATTATTTAAATAATTAATATATTTAATTAATATATTAATTATAATTTAATTATTTAATTATTTAATAAATTGCCATATGTAAAATTACAAAAATTATTTTAACGGCTAATTTTATAATGCTGTTTGCATTTTAAATTTTATAAATAAAAATAAACAATTCATTCAAAAATTATTTTATAATATGTAATAATTAATTTTTTTATGTAAACAATTTTATTAATATAATTTTTTATATTAATTATGATTTAAATAATTAATATAAATTATTAATTATAATTTATTATAATTATTAATTAATTAATTATAATTTAATTATTTAATATAATTATTTAATTAACTATAATTTAATATAATTATTTTTAAAGATAACTTGTCACCTGATAAATTATCATTGGATATCATAAATTCCTCTAAAGAAGAACTCTCTCTCCTCAAAGCATGATCAGCAGGGAGCTACTTTTTTCCTCTCCAATATTGTGTAAGAAAACGGAAAAATGAAATTTTGGGGGATTCATGTGTTGGAAATGCTCTTAGAAAACACGTGGTTTGGGTAAAACCCAACATCATCGTTCTTTTAGTCGAATCAAATTTATTAAAATTAAACTTGCTTTTACGGTTATGCTTCTCTATTACTAATAAGTTAACTAAAAAGTTTATTAAAGATTAAGTGTGTGTTTGGATTGTGATTTATCAGACTAGAGTTTGAATGAGAGTGATTTTATAAAATTGATTTTGAATAGAAGTAAGTTTGTGTCAACATGATTTATATTTGTAACTTTATATCAAAATTAATTTTGATAAAATAAATATTATTTGGATAATATTAATTAAAATTACTTTTAGATAGATAATTATTAAAAAAGACATGACATTAAATTATAATATTATTTTTTTATGCATGTTAATTTTTTAATACTTTTTTATATGTTTTTATATAGTATATTTTTAGTATTCTTTTTTAGTATACTATAATTTATTATTATTATTATTATTATTATTATTATTATTTATAATTAATTTATTTGTTTAATTTACTTTATCTAATGGGATCAATAAATCATATTATAAAAATATAATAATAAATATAATACACAAAATCACAATGATAAAAATGTATAATATCAAACAAAAATTTAATAAAAGATAAAAATAATAAATAATAAAAAAAATTCATATAAAGAGAAATAATAAAAATTTTATAAATAATACAATAACATATATAAAGGATAAAGTTAATAAAAAAAATAAATATTAAGTGTTTATGGCTAAAAGTCTATTAGTAAAATGGAGAAGTTAAGAATTGTTGTTTTTTGTAAAAATAAATTAGTCAAATCAAAAGTTGAAACTTTCAAAAAATTAAAACATATTTTTCTTTTTCTAATGTATTTGCCAAACACATCATCCGAGATTACTCCCCCATCCTCTAAAACTGAGTTAATAATATCTTTATATTTTATTAAAATATAATACTAAATACTTCTATAAAGATATATCTTAAACCTGCCACTTGATTCGCACTGAAAATATTTAATTTCATCTCTAAGAATAGCAATTTTCAACAAGGTTAGCAAGTAAAAAACAAATGTCAAGTGCTAAACTAAAGTAACAATAAAGGAGGGAAAAAAAAAACCAGAAAAAGAGTCAATGACTCAACTATAACTCTATAAGGTCAGAGGTCAACTACTAAAATATCTTCTTACATTGTTGTAAAGAATACTCCTAACTAGGTGGTTTTGTTGATTAGTGACTCAGCCAGGTAAGTGTGTGTATATTTATATATAAATGCTCGAGTAAGCGCATGTTTTATATTACCCGGCATTGAGTCAAGGAAAATGTCAGAGGTCAACATTTTTAATTAAAAAAAATATAAAAAAAAATGACTAATATTAATTTAAATGTAAGACAAAAATAAGAAAAAAATAATTAGTCAGTTATATATGTTTCTTATGGATCAATGCTAGAAGAAATGGAATTTTAACCGTTATTTTGCATTTACACCTAATAACCTTTGACATTCAACCAATTCTCATATTCAACTACTATTAAAATGTGGGATGTGTATGAATGTATATATGTGTGGTGTGGTCAATTATAATATCCACTAACTATTATATATGTTTCAGATGAAACAAACATCTTTATGTTTGAAAATTAGTCAACTGGTAGAAATTAAAGAATCATACGAAACAGGGTGTTGGAGTTTTATTTTGCTACAATAGGGTGACATTGTTTCTTCGCAGTTCGCACTACATACAGAGTTTCCTGCCCTTTTTTTTGGGGGGTACAGTTTCCTGCCTTTTTGTGTGTGTGCGAACGTATGATTTCTCCAAGAAATTTCCTTTGTTGCTGGTTCTCATACATGAAAGCCCAGCTCTGTCAGAATTGATTATCGGGCGTTTGGTTGCAAATTTGGACTCTTCTTTTTTTCTTTGCCCAAAATGATTACATCTTATTTGGGTATGGGCCCATAAACTTATTCATGTAAGAAAAACTAGGGAGTAGCTTGACCAAAAAAAAGAAACACTAGGGAGTAGGGAGTAACGCCGAAACAATAAAAACCAATTTAAGTTGGTCGAGTAGTCAGTTTAATTTATTCGTCTGCTTAAATAAATGTTGAAGTTCAAATCCCACCTTGTATATGCAGCAACCCATTAGACAGCGACAGATCTTTAAATAGAATTCACATTTGTGGTGGATTGGCGTTGAAATATTGTGATTAAAAAAAAAGAAATGGGCCTAAATGATAAGAACGACTATACTGATCTGAACTATCCGACAAAAAGAAAAAAACTGACTGATCTGGACCAAAAACAAATACCTTAGGCTAAAAGTAAAAGTTCTAGAATATTTTGACGAGAATAGATTTTTTTTTAACCAATTGTTGACTAAAAAAGTTAATTGATAATTTTATATTACTGTTCATATCCTGGCCCAAAATAAGGCCAGACCCAAAAAGAACAAAAGCCCACCCAACAAAGGAGGCTTCATAGAGGTCGGACGCAACGATGGTAGTTCAGCCCTACTTATATGAATAAGTAACTAACTCCTAAGATATCTCGCACCTATCTAGAGGGGAGATCTCAACAACTTTCCTAGGAAAAGGAAACAATTATCCACCATTAAAGGTGGAACTACTCTAAAAGGTGGTTATCTTTTTCTACTATAAATATACTAACACCCTCAGGTATATTAAAGACCTAATCTACTAAAAAACCTGCATAAAGCCTTTGCTAACTTAAGTATCGGAGTCTCCTGCAGGTACTACCCCCTACCGCCTCACGAGGAACTCGAACAACGGTACCTCGGCACCAATACAAGTCAGACACTGCCTCAAGAAGGAGTTTGGACCTCATGTCCAAGCCCAAATCACCATTTCAGGTAACCCCCGAAACATTAGCGCTGTTGCCGGGGACCTGGAGATCTACACCTCACCATGGCGGACGAACGATTTGAAGACAAATGCACTGCATCTGAGTTCGAGTCAGAACCTCACAATGACGAACGAGCCCTTGTTGTACCCCGCGACAAGAAAGATCAAGTAATCCTAATAGGGAAGGAGCATCACAAAATCCTCATACCCGACGACTACAGTCGGAGGTACATTCACCTGAGGACGAAGAGCCTCCTCATCCCACAGAGATACTGGGGCTCATACAAGGGTATCGTGGCCGATTGGAACAACTCGAGTAGGAGGCTGAACAATAGCAAGAAGCGAAAAGAGAATCATGGAAAGAAGTACGACGACAAAGAGAGCTAGAGAAAAAGCTCTCAAAATTAGAGGCCGACCTTCGAAGTCGGATAACTCGGGCGGATCCGAAGGAAAGTCCTCTTGGGGGGAGGATATGTTCATCGAAGAAATCATGCGAGTTAGGGTTCCCAGGAACTTTAAAAGTCCCGACATGAATCTCTATGACGGAACGACCGACCAGAGACATCACCTTAGCAATTTCAAAAGTCAGATGTACCTGGCTGATGTGTCTGACGCAACTCGCTGCAAGGCCTTCTTGAAAATGCTGACCAAAGCAGTAATGAAGTAGTTTGATAACTTACCACCCAGGTCAGTGACTTGTTTTGATGACTTGGCAAGGAAGTTTCTTACCTGATTTTCATTTCAGAAGGATAAAGTCAAACATGTTCCAAGTCTCTTAGGGGTCAAACAAGAAGTCGGAAAAATACTCCGAGATTATATGAAAAGATTCAACAAAGCTTGCTTGAAAATACAAAACTTACCTCCTGAAGTAGTGATAATGGGGTTGGTTAACGGTCTTAGAGAATGTCTAATTTCTCAATCTATATCCAAGCGACACCCGACTTCCTTGTATGAAGTACAAGAGTGGGCAGAAAAGTATATCAACATGGAGGAGAACTCTCAACTTAGAGATCCAATCCCAAAGCCAAACCTTCCCTAACAAGGTCAGAATAAGGAGAAGGAGACAAAGAAAAACTTGTTGATATCTACCAGGAGATTTGTCACACTGAAAAACTTCCACCTCCTCGCCCCATTAAACACAAAAAAATTAAAAGTCAGACAGAATATTGGGAGTGTCACAAACTATACAGGCATTCCACCAATGATTGTTATGATCTGAAAAATGTTATAGAAAAGTTGGTTAGAGAAGGTCGGCTAGAAAGGTACCTCGCTAAAAGGTCAGACGACCTAGGAAAGAGGAAGAGAGGAGATGAAGAGGGAAGTCGGCGAGATTAGCCACCACAAACCCCTGATAGGCACATACACATGATAAATGGAGGATTTTCAGGAGGAGGAGTTACTAAGTCCTCACGCAAAAGACATCTTAAGGAGGTATATCAAATCGGAGAAGACAGTGGAGCTCCCGATCTGCCCACAATCTCATTCTCCAATGAGGATGCACAAGGAGTGACACTTAGTCACGACGACCTTGTGGTAATTACAATGACCCTTGCTAATACAAATCTCCAAGAACTTTGGTGGACTAAAAGAATTCGACCGACATACTATTTAAGCCTGCTTTTGATAAACTTGGGTTAAAAGAAAAAGATCTAAAGGCTTATCCAGACAATCTTTTTGGGTTAGAAAATACACCGATCCGACTTGGTTTCATCTCATTATATACCACTTTTGGTAAAGGTATGAAATCAAGGACTTTAAGTGTCGACTACATTGTGGTGGAAATGGCATCAGCCTACAATGCTTTGATAGGACAGACAACCTTGAACCGATTAGTTGCAGTCATTTCTACACTTCACCTATGCATGAAGTTCCCAACTGCAGAAGGAATTGCCACTATAAAAGGAGACTAGAAATCAGTAAGAAAGTGTTACAATGAAAGTCTCAACCTAAGGGGTGGTACCAAAGGTAAGGAAGTCAATACTATTGAGCTCAGCAGTGTCCGAGTACCAGAAGACCTGCATCCACAACCTGAGGGAAAGGTAAAAAAGGTTTAAATCGGAGATTAGATAAAAAAGACAACAAGTATAGGAGCCGATTTTGATGAAAGTTTAAAGGCAAATCTTATTGATCTCTTATAAAGAAACTCCAACCACTTCGCCTGGAAAGCCTATGATATGCCCGGTATTGACCCCAACGTCATGAATCACAAACTCGTCATTTATCCAGGCTCCCGATCTGTCCAGCAAAAGCGGCAGAAACTCGGTCCTGAAAGAACACAAGTAGTAGAAGAACAAGTGCAAGCTTTGCTAGAGGTCGGGTTTATAAGGGAGGTAAAATATCCTTTATGGTTGGCTAATGTGGTCCTTGTGAAAAAGAAAATGGAAAATAAAGGATGTGTGTTGATTACACCAACCTCAACAAAGTTTGTCCCAAGGATCCATATCTTCTTCGAAGAATTGATGCCTTGGTTGATTCAGCTTCAGGATATAGATGTCTCTCTTTTATGGATGCATAGTCAGGTTACAATCAAATCCCGATGTACAAGCTGGACCAGGAGAATACATCTTTTATTACTCCAAAGGCTAACTATTGTTATGTAGTAATGCCCTTTGGATTGAAAAATGACGGGGCCACATATCAAAAATTGATGAACAAGGTGTTTTCATCTCAGCTAGAAAAATTGATGGAAGTGTATGTGGACAACATGCTTGTCAAGATCAGAGACAACCTTTATCTTTTGTTCGACCTAACCGAGGTATTTACCACAATAAGAAAGCACGGGATGAGACTTAATCCTTCAAAGTGCACCTTTGTAGTGGAGGCCGGTAAGTTCTTATGCTTCATGCTCACTCAAAGAGGTATAAAGGCCAACCCGAAAAATGCACATCAATATTAGAAATGAAAAACCCGACTTGTATAAAGAAAGTCCAACAACTAAATGGGAGGTTGGCAGCGTTGTCTAGGTTCCTAGGAGGATTAGCCTTAAAGTCTCTACCCTTGTTCTCAATACTCAAGAAAAGGGAACCAATTTGAATGGACTCAGTAATACGAACAAGCCTTCAAAAACGTTAAAATATTTCTATGTCAATCCCCAATCCTCACCCTACTTGTCCCATGGGAGGAGCTCATTCTCTATCTAGCAGTAGCAAGTCGAACTATAGCCTCACCCTTGGTCCGAGAAGAAGAACACGAACAACAACCCATCTACTTTGTGAGCAAGGCTATGTAGGGGGGCAGAACTAAACTATCAAAAGATAGAGAAGTTTGCATACACCCTTATCATCACTTCCAGAAGGCTCCGGCCTTATTTTCAAGCTTACACTATAAATGTCTGAACTAATTAACCCATAAAGCATATTCTACAGAAGATGGGCATTGCAGGAAGGATGCTATAATGGGCCATAGAATTGTCCGAATTCGACTTAAGGTATGAAATTGGACAGTAATCAAATCTCAGTATCTGACCGACTTTTGAATACACTGAAGGCCACAAAAACCCTACAACCTGGAGTCTATATGTGGATGGATCATCCAATAAAGCTGGATGTGGAGCAGGGATTATTCTGAAAAATGAAAAAGGAACTCGAATTGAACTATCATTAAAGTTCGAGTTTCTTGCTTCTAACAATCAAGCAGAATATGAAGCCTCACTTGCTGGCTTGAAGTTGGCTAAAGAAGTCGGGGAAGAAAGGTTGATCGTGTTTAGTGACTCTCAAGTGATAGCCTTCCAAGTCAACAGGACTTATCAAGCTAAATATCCCAACATGAAGAAGTAGCTGGATGAAGCACGAGAATAATTAGCTCAGTTCTCAGAAAGAGAGGTCCGACATATAGCTCAAAAATCTAATACCCGAGTTGATGCCCTCTCTAAATTAGCTAGCACCAAACCAGGGGGCAACAATAGAAGCCTGATCTAGGAAACTCTCCATGCACCATCAGTGCTGAAGGAAGATAACAAGTCGGACACAATGGCCATATCCAACCAAAGTTTAGGATGGTTGACTTCCATAGTCAAATATCTTAAATTCAATATCTTTTCTAAAGACGAAAAGGGAAGCAAAGAGGCTTATAAGGGAAGCACAAAATTATACCTTTGTCCACAATGTTCTCTACAAAAGAGGGGTATCCACACCTCTATTGAAGTGTGTCCTGACCTCCAAGACTAAGGAGGTCTTAGAAGAAGTTCATAATGGCATATGTGAAAACCACTTAGGAGCACGATCACTAGCCAAGAAAGAGATCTGAACCGGGTTCTTTTGACCGACCTTGCAAAGAGAAGCGGCCGACTTCATTAAAAAGTGTCCACCTTGTCAAAAACATGCCAACTTCCATGTAGTGCCTCTAGAAGAACTAATTAGTGTTACCTTACCTTGGCCGTTTGCAAAATGGGGCTTAGATATGCTCGGACCATTCCCACAAGCCCCTGGACAAGTAAAGCACCTCATAGTAGGTATTGATTATTTTACTAAGTGGATTGAGGCAGAATCTTTGGCAACTATTACAGCGCAAAAAAGTTAGAAGCTTCTCTACAAAAATATTGTCACTAGGTTTGGAGTTTCATACTCCAGCCTCAAGATTAAGCACCAGTTCACATCGATAGAACACTCTCATGCCAATGGACAAGCCGAAGCTAAAACAAAATCGTATTAGCCGGGTTAAAATGCCTACTACAAGATGCAAAGAGAGCATGGACAGATGAGCTCCCTCAAGTCTTATGAGAATATCGAACAACTCCCACTCAACAACTGAGAAATTATCTTTCTGACTTGCTTATGGCATAGAGGTTATGATTCCTGTAGAGATCGTTGAAAAATCTCCAAGAGTTAGATTTTATGATGAAGTGATCAATGTCCAAGCACAAAAGGAAGAACTTGACCTCCTTCGAGAAGTTCGAGAACAAGCTCGGATAAAATAAGAAGCACTAAAACAAAGGATGGCCTTAAGGTACAACAAGAAAATCATCAGAAGAAGCTTCACCACGAACAACCTCATACTAATCCGAAATGATATCAGAGTTCAGAAGTCGGACGAGGGAAAGCTGGCTGCAAACTGGAAAGGATCTTACAAGGTTGTCGAAGTCTTAGGAAAAGGTTACTATAAAGTGTCCGACTTAAAGGGGAATGAGTTCCCAGGGTCGTGGCACGCATGTAACTTTAAAAGGTACTACATTTAGCAAGTGCACCTTGTTTCCTGGTGTACTCTTTTTCCTGGCTTCATGGTTTTTTTTCGAGAAGGATTTTTTTGAAAGGGGTTTTAATGAGGCACCATAGCAACGGCTAAGGGTAAAAAGAAAATCCTTAGTAGTAAGCCAACTTATGTAAATATTTTTCTATTAATAATAATTCATTTTTTACCAACTTTCCCATTCAAATGCATTAATTTAAGCTCAAAAACTGTGAAAATCATTGCCCACCTGAATGGTCAGCAAGATGAAGCGACGAGGTACAAATTAGTGTAAGAAGTTATATAAGCAGTTTGTGGTCTGACCTTAATCGAGTCAGACCTAAAACGAAATGTAAGAGTAACTTGAGAAAGTCTGACTACTTGAAGTCGAAACTCAGACATCTAAGGAAAAATAATACTTATTTAAGAAAGGTTCAGAAATGAACAGTTTACTTCGCCGATGTATTTTCCAACTTAGCAAAAAATAGCATTGAAAGTTATTAAAACAATAGAAACTTCTATTGAACTAATAGCTGTACCAACTAAGGAAAGATGTTTAACAACACAATCATTCATGCCAAAAGCCACTATCAGGATAGTGGAAAAAGGTTTTTAACAAAAAATAAAAGTTGTTCAAATTACAACTATTTCAAAAAAGTTAAATTGTTCATATAAGACCCACAAGTCAGGCCATTTAAAGCTAGAAATTACAGAGGGAGGAGCTGTCCACTAGTAATGACATCTTCAGACTGGGTAGAAGATGTTGGGAGAGATTCGGACATCGACACCGCAGAAGTCGGGAGAGTTGTAGAAGGGAGGGGCTCACCATCCAATTGAGAAGCGGGAGCTTGAGAAGCTTGTCCGACTTAGGCCCCCAAGGTCTTTGGATCGGGCATAGGAGTGTCCCCTTCATCATCAGAGGCGGGAACAATCTTTTTGTCAACTACAATATTGTCTGGACCAATGAGGGAAAGGTATGCTTCGAGAGCAACAACTCGAAATTGAGCCCTTAGATTCACTACCATCTCGTCCATGCCTTCGATTATGGTTTCCCCAAAGACTCGGATATAACTCTCATCAACCTTCTTTTTAAGCCCTTCGCCATGGCTAAAGCTGTCTCTTCCTGTTTTGTTCTTGCCCGAGCTTTTCTAAGGTCGGAAAGAACAGATTCCCTTTCACCATCCCACTCCTTCTTTGACTCCCTCAAGGATGCCACTTCAACCTGTAAATCAGTCAAAGAGCACTAAGTAGCACCAATAGGACTCTTTTCCAACTCCCTTAACAAAGCTGCGCAAATCTCGGCTGCCCAGACTCCACCTCTGGCCATAAGCTGGAGATGACTCTTTATGGCACGTCATCCATACTGATAAAGCTGTGGGAAAGAATGTGCTTCTCACTCCAAGAAATAGCATTAAAACTCAGCTCATAAATACCCTCAATTCTGAAGTTTTACACCTTTTAGGGTTCGACTCAGGATTGGAAGGTGGAGGAAAAATTATTTCTTTGGCCAAGCTAGAAGAAGGAAGGAAGGATGGGCTGGGGAGTCAGATCAGGAGTAATCTTTAAAGAGTCTGAGGCACCTGATTTTGATTTGGAAGGGGAGGAGAGATTGGCAGTTTCACCGACTTGTTTCAATTATATGTTTCGAGCAATAACATTTTTCTTGCGGTCCAAAGTGTTTTCATCGCGGTCGCTTGGGAGCCATTTTATCTGCACGGCATTAAGGTTAGATCACATCAACCATAAAAACAAAGTCAACAAAACTACATTTAAAAAATGAAAACAAGACTATCTAGTTCGGATTGAAGTTGGCTTGGATTTCCTAAAAACTTCTTGGTATCCAGATAAGGAGCTCGGCCCCAACACTTCTGGAATAGACCGATTACACTCTCATCAATCTCATCTAAGTCATCCACATTATACGTAACTATTACAGGATGTTTTTTCCAGTATAAAGGGAAAATAGGCTCATTTTCCTCACTCAGAAAGAAAGGTCGGAGACCCTCAATAGAACGGATCTTGAAAAGTAATTTTTAAAATCGTGAAAAGAATTGTCAAATATGGCAAAGACTTTTCTCCCCTGGACAGTTCAGAAAGAAACCCAACCCTATTTTTTGGAACTGGAAGCCTTGGTAAAGACAAAAAGATAAGAGAAGATCTTAAGAGAAGGTTGGACATCAAGCTTCCGACATAGAAGTTAGTATATTTTCAAGAAACCTCAACAATTGGGATGCAATTGGGTAGGGGCAACATTACAGGCTTTAAGGACTTCACTTTCAAAGTCGGAAAAGGGAAGACTAACCTCTAACCTGGTAAAAAAGCGATTATACACATAGATGAAGTGACGTTTCGACCTATCAAGTCGGGAGAAACAGACCCTTTTCTTAGGATCGACAACCACAATCTCATAACTCCTCTCATCCTCCCGATTCAAACATAACCTATGATGTCTACGAAAGGTTTTAGCGTATTCATTATCAATAACAGGGACAGGAGTAAGAACAGATATATCTACCCAAGTCATGTCGGACGGAACTTTAGACGACATGTTGTGAACTAAGGACCGAGACATAAAAGTTATACCTACAATGCAATAAAATCAGATCATCACTACAAGTTGGTACGACAAGAATAAACAACACAAGCATTTGTATTCAAAAGAGGTTGGGTCAAGAGCGTTACAAAACCCGTCTAACACACAACAGTTATGCTACATCTACAAAATGTGAAAAGGATGGCCTCTTTAATAAGAAAATGGCACCATTGGGGCAATAAAGAATAAACCCCTACATTCAGATTCACAACAACAACAAAAGAAGCAACTTTTCACAATCAATTTATATAAAATCAGCAAGCATACAAAGAAATATTGACAAAAGTAGAGACACATTATCCAGAACATAAAGAAAAGTTCAAAAGATCAAAGGAACCAACCTTAAAGAAACACGAAGTAGAGTTTACGTACAATAAATAGCAAGACACGTACGATCCAAAGTCTCCAACGTACGAGCAAAAATACCCAAACAAGAATTCAAGATAAAGAAATCTTGAAAGAAGAATAAAAGTTGCAAAGAAATGGTGAAAAGAAGTGAAGACGAAGCAATTAAAAAATGAAAAAGAAGAAAGAGGAAGAAAAATAAGTATTTATAAAATGCAAGGGGAAAAAGAGTAAATCAACGCCCCTCATTAATGACGTGCGCAGTTCCCAAGGAAACCACAAAAGTAATGGGCGCTGTGCCATAAAGGGATCCAACGTTTCAAAAGTTTTTGAAAACACGTCAAGTATCCGACTTACCAAATACGGTATACCTGACTTAGGAAACTGAACCTACAAATGCTTGAGCCCGACCTCATAAAAGTCCAGGCTCAAGCAGAGGCACTGTTCATATCTTGATCCAAAATAAGGCTAGGCCTAAAAAGAACAAAAGCCCACCCAACAAAGGTGGCCTTATCTACTCCTACCCGACCTCATAGAGGTCGGACGTACTTTAGCACTACTTATTCGAATAAGTAACTAACTCCTAAGATATCTAGCTCCCACCTATTTAGAGGAGAGATCTCAACAACTTTCTTGGAATAATTATCCACCATTAAAGGTGGCACTAATTTAAAAGGTGGTTATCTTTTCCTATTATAAATATACTAACACTCTCAGGTATATTAAAGATCCAATCTATTAAAAAACCTACTTAAAACCCTTGCTAACTTAAGTATTGGAGTCTCTTGCAGGTACTGTAACACCCTTACTTTTAACAACTCATGATCGTACTAAAAGTTTAGGCGTTACTTACCTCTAATCCTTTAATTTGATACTATATTTATTTAATATTGAGCCTTTGCAAATATGAATCGAATCTTTAATTATTAAAGTGAAAAATATTTACTTTAAAATCACATATCATATTCACATAATAATAAATACATAGACTTATCCAAAACTTTTTAATATACAAGTTCTGCCCCTCTAAAACTTAAAATGACAAAGGACGAGGAGTAAAATAAAATCTAAGACTAAATCAAATACAGAGAATGAAAACATATATATACATAAAGCTCTATAGTTCGATCGTGGTTTCGTGCATGCCAAATCTTCCTGAACTTGCCACTAAAAAAGAAATTCTGTAGGGGAGTGAGAACATCGTCCTCAAAAGGGTTCTCAGTAGAGGGTTTAAGAATTGTTATAAGAAGATACGTTTAAAAAGAAGAATTTATTTCAAGGCAGTGATTATCGTTCGTCCTATGAATCTTTTAAAAACTAATGGCTAATCATTCAAAACCTTTTCAAAAAATAATATTTAATTTTTCAGAAATCCAAAACTTTTCTTTTTTTATAAGAAAATCTTAATCAGTTTTCTAGACTGTATGAATGACCAACCTGATCTAAGCATAGGTTCATTAAGTCTATGCTGAACCAGCTTAATTTTTCATACTTTACTAATATCTCAATCAAAAACCAATCACAGCCCCCCAACTCAAGTAACTCAACCAAATCAGCAATCAAATAATCACATCAGAAAAATAACCTTCAACTTCACCACCACCAGCATAAGGGATCTCTCAGTTGCACATACATACAATACAAACAAGAAAAACATAGATAGGATGCAAATACAACAAGTAGGCCAAATAGTAGATAAGCATAGTTAAACAGATAGGCAAACTAAAACAATGCACACCCAAGCAAAACATACAAATACATATGATGTATGTTTGTCCTATGCTAATGAGCTCATCTGTCGGTTATACAGCCAACCCGACATGTCCTGGTAGCTAACTATTGGACATTCCCTCTGTACGTGCATCCCAAGCTCAATAATATCCATGGAAAAAATTTCAAGCTCATCCATGGGGAGAGACAAAGCCCCAAGTTCAAATTCATATATATTTATATATATGCATGCCTATGGGGAACTCGGGGAGTTAAAGTGCCCAGTCACATCTTACGTACAGAAGGTCAACAATTTGTTTCAATTTTGCAAGTCTCATTTACTTTTAGTTCATTTTCATCATCAATTCATATCAGTTCATATCTCATTGAAATTTCAAATTCATCATTCCTCATTATCACGACTACCATTCAGTTCATCAATAATTTAAGCGTAAAACATAATTCATTCTTTTCTAAATAAATCAAACTTAAAACATATAATCTTTAAAACCAAATCTTTCTAAATAATCACTTCAAACGAAACTTTCCGATTTTTATAAAAATTTTGGCAACATCTCTAAAATTCGGATTCTGCCACCCTTCTCGGGTTCCATCCAAATATTCCTCAAACCCTTCTCAACCATTTCCAATCAGTAACTCATTTCTAATAATCAAACTGTTTCCACTATCAAATCCTTTTCAAATTTGTTTTAAACGAAATCATTTCCAGAATTAAACTAAATTCCAATATTAAAGCTTTTCAAAAATCAACTCATTTTCAATAACGAAACATTTTCAAATCTCAAGAATACCAATTCGACAACTGCCAATTTAACAAAATGAATAACTCAGAATATTCATCCTTCTCAAACAGTCAATAATCCCACCAGACAAACAATCATAATTATCAAGAACAACTTAGTTCAATCCATAAGACTCTCATAATCACCAAAATATATTTTTGCATCAATATCAATTTATAACAATTATCGGAAATAAAATTAGTTTAAGGGGGCCCCTACCTCGTTTGTGACTTAATTACGTGACAAAACTCTATTTTCTCTCAGCCCGCAACTGCGGCAGCCCCAACCTCAACTGCAAACCACTTTCACAGCAACCACAGCAACTCTAATCGCAACATATAATAATCGAAACTCAATCTTATAGAAATTAATACCACAAAACCTCAGCGTAAAATAACAGAACAACGACTAAAAAGGGTTTTCAGAACCAAAACGCTTACCGTAACTAAGGAAAAATGACTGAACCGAACAGCAGCAGCTCAAGCGGTGGTCCTGACAACCATGACGCCATTCCCGGGGTCCCGAGGTGCAGCGGCGCAGTTTGAACAGAATCAGAAGGAGTGGCAATAACCCCAAGCAGTTTCGGTGAGCTCCAGAAGCGGTGAATTCCTCCGGTGATGACCCAACATTGGCGACGGCGACAGGGGCTTCGACAGCGGCGGCTGTGGCTTGGCGACAAAGGGAACATCCCCCTCCTTCCTTTCTCCCATCGCGTTTTCTCCCCCTTTAACTTCAGGCTCAACAGCGGTTTGGATGAGGACAACGACGGCGAGGGTTCCAGTCGGCGATGGCGATAGCTCGTTGATGACAGGGATGCTCCTCCGCGATGGCACTGGCGCGGACTCCATGAACGGCGACCACCCTCCGCGCACCCCCTCTCTCTCTCTCCATTGCATCTCTCTTCAACTGGCGGCGATAAGGACAAATGGCAGGGGCGGAGCTAGATGAAATATTAGAGGGGGGCCAAAAATATTTACACAATAACATAAGACTAAAATAAAATTTAAGGGGGGCTAAACTGAAATTTACATATAATTTACATGTAAAAAAATAAAATTAGGGAGGTCATCGCCCCCCTTTTTCTCTATGTAGCTCCGCCCTTGACGAACGGCAAGGGTGACGGGCTCGGCGATGGCCAGCTGGTAGCGGCTCTGTCGCTCTCCTCTCTTCCCTTTCTCGATCACAGCTCTCTTCCTCTCTTCCCGCGGATTTCTTTCTCTCTTTCTCTTTTTGTAAAATCCGGTCAAACTGTAATTAATTTAATAATAAATTAAATAGGAGTGAATATGGTTAGAAAATCTAGCAATCGGAATTTGATTATTTAAATATGATATTTGGACTCAGTGGATTTGTCTGAGTCGGAAAACATAGTTTTCTGCGTAAAAACACGCACTGAAATTTTGACCAATAGTACCGGCTGAGATCTGTGTGGTACTGCAGCTAAGAAAATTGATTATAAGTAAATAAGGTTAAGAAATTAGGATTTATAATTAGGAAAGGTAGAAATATTTAAAATACGATTTAAAGCGCTAATCTTAAAGGTTTTGGCCTAAAATTGGGCCAACGGACTAAACCAAGTGAATTGGGCCCAAGTGGACCCAAGTCCAGTATATATAAGCCTTAACTTAAGGCCATTCAGCAGTTATAACTCCCATTTAGTGGGTGAGGGCCGAAATTGAGAGAAGAGAGAAGAAAGGAGAAAACCTAATCCTAGTTCCAACTTCAAATCACCATAACTTGAGCTACAGAACTCCGATTGACGAACCGTTTTCGGTCACACATCACTCTTCTCATCCTCTACAATTCTATCTAAGTTTTGTGGTGATTAATCTATTTTCTTCTTCCCAGTTTTCGTTTTTCTCTTTAAATTCGAATTTAGTTTAGGTTTTGAGGAAATCTTGTGATTTTGGTTGTTTAGGAGTACTCTAGTATGAGCCATTGGTGATTCCATCAACTAATTTTGTGGGTTAAGGTAAAGAACCCTCTAAACCTTGTGATTTATCAATTTCATGAACCCTAGGTTGATTATAAGTGTGAAAATTGATTATATTAGAGTATTGGGTGATTTTGGTGTACAATTGGGAGGTTGGTGTTGCTTGAGGAGCTTTGGTGAGGCTTGGAGCTAAGGATTGGTGGAGACTCTCAAGAAGAAATTCAATTGTTTTGGCTACAAGAGGTACGATTTAAGTTTGATTTTAAGTACCGTGTGGTGTGATGAGAATTTCTAGGCTAGATGTCCCTAGGATTAAGTTTGGATTATGTGATTGATTGGTGCTAATATGCATAGTTGATATGTAATGTAAATTAATGATTGGGTTGAGAATGGTGTGAATTTGCATGTTTGGTGTGTTGAGGATATGATGAATTGGATAATGAGTATTGGTTTGTGGAATATGCATTTAAATTTTGAATTTGGGCCAGAGGCCGTGAATCTTGGGCCGGAGGCCGGAAAGAGGTAAGGAAGGTAAGTTGATGTGTGTATTGTGTGATGATATAAGAGATTGGATGTATTTTAGATGTTGAATGTGCGAATAATTGGTTTGATTGTTGAATAATAAGGTTTGAGGAATTGAGGTGTGGAATTTGATAGTTTTGGGTGAAATTGTGTAGATGAGGTAGGTTTGGTTTTTGGTTGAGTGTAATTATGTGAAGGTGGTTAGGTTGTGATCATTTGGATGAGTGAAAATGAATTTGGCTTGTGAACATTGGAAAAATTGGTGATTTCTATTTTTGGGTAGAAACTGATTTTTGACCAATTTTGGCGGCTTGTAACTCAGTCCATGGAGTTTGAAATTCTTCAAAATTAGATTTTTATGAAAGTTTATTCAAAGATCTTTCCAACGGTTCAGAAATGAATGAAAAAAGAATTTTGTAGAAGAAGTTATGTGTGTTGGAAGTTTGGGGTTTGAAAATATAATTTTGCAGCTTTTTAACTTAGTAAAAATTTTGGAATATCGTGCTTCCACGCGCATGCGTGGCCGACGCGCACACGTCAATCTCGATTTTTACTGACCCACGCGTGTGCCTGGCCGAGGCGTACGCGTCGCTACACTGATGCGAATGCCTCGTAGAAAATCCAGAGAGTTGAGTGAGTACTGTGCTGGGTTTGTGCGATAAGTACATAACGCACCCACACGTACGCGTGGCTGACGCGCACGCATCACTCTACTTTTCTTACTCCCACACGTGCGCATGGGCGACTTTCACGCGTCACTCTACTTTTTTAGCCTTCCACGCGTGCGCGTGGGCGATGCACACACGTGACCTTGGTTTTGGTAGAAATTAATTTTTGAGTTTTAAAGCCGAATTTCAGACTTCTAGCCTCCATTTTCATCCTCTAAGTCTTAAATCTTTATAGCATGCCTAGTAATGAAAAGAAGCTAGGACATGTGGTAACATGTGGATGAAGTAAAGTAAGAATCAATAATGAATGATGAGTAATGATGATTGTATGAGTTGCTGAGGATGATGGTGAGAGTGCTGTGTATGTTATGAGTCGGATGGCTGTGACAAGCATTGAAATATGGTTGAGTTTGTACATGTATATGATTAATGATTAAATGATTATGATTGATTGAGGAAGCTTGAACATGTGGCGAGTATGCCGCATATGCATATATGATTAATGAATGTGGTAAATGAATAATGATGAAAAATGTTGAATGTGACGTGTGACCCCGGGTAGTAGGCAGTGGCGTTGTCCACTTGCTCCGGGTATGAGCTGGGGAATGAGGATTATGATAAATGAGTTTAATTATGGAGTTTTGAATGAATGTATTTGTGATACCTGGGTAGTAGCAAGGGTGGTTCGTCCCGCTTACTCCGGGTAATTGTCTGAGAATTGATAATAATGAAGGGTGATTATGAATAAATGTGTATTTGTGATACCTGGGTAGTAGCAAGGGTGGTGGTTCGTCCCGCTTGCTCCAGGTTAATGTTTAAGATTTGATAACAATGATGATTGATTCTGAACTGAATGAATGTATGTTTTGAGATCCTGGGCAGTAGCAAGGGTCGTGGTTCGTCTTACTTGCTCCAGGTCAGAGATTCTGACGCATGGGTAGTAACGGCAGTAGTGGTGATTCCACTCGCTCCAGGTTGAGCTTTTAAACACCCGCCTGGGTAGTAGTCGCATTAGTGGTTATTCCACTGGCTCTGGGTTGAGCGGGTAGTAGCAAGGGGGTTGTAGCTCAAACCTACTTGCTCCGCGATGGGTTTTTTGTCCATGGTTAGCTACCAGGACGTGTTGGGTTGGCTATATAACTGATAGATGATATCATCAGTCATAGGACAGACATACATCATTTGCATATGTTTGAATTGTTTGGGTTTGCCTATTTGTTTGGATTGCTATATCATATATGCTATGTTACCTGACTATATGCGCATGCTATCTGTTCTACTTGTACCTTAATTGTGTATTACTTGTCTGTATTGATTGTGTTTGTACAACTGAGAGGTCCCTCATGCTGGTGTCGGTTGATGCTGAGGGCTGTTCTTGTTAAGATGGAATAATGATATGATTAATTTAAAATGATAATTACTGAATGAGATAAATTGAGCACCCTGGGTAGACGTAGTGAAGTGATTTCACTTGCTCCAGGTAGATAATGAGATAAATTGAGCTCCTGGGTAGACGCAGTGAAGTGATTTCACTTGCTCCAGGTGAGGATATGACGTATTGATATAGAATTGTTGAGACAGAATAACTGTGATGGTTTGATTATGATTCTGATTCTAATTCGTTAGAGAGTTAGAAAGTTGAAAAACATGAGGGAGATGAATTAGATTTAACATTCCCTTATGACAGTTGCCTATTTATGGATTAGCGAGAACATAGGATGAATATTTGGTGAAAAGAAGTTTAGGATGCTTAGTGAGTTTTTATTACAATACGTTGTATTTATTTGGCACTTTTACCGTACTAGGAACCCATGGGTCGGGGGTTCTCATTCCGTATATATCTCTTGTTTTTCAGATACAGGTCCAGGTGCTCAGAAGTGAGCTGTGGTTCATCTGAGAGATGGCGAAGACCTTTATATTCTCTACTTTATATTTTGCTTAGAATCTCTCCACCTTTATTTGGAAAAGCTCATATTATGTATTGAACTCTTTTGAACTTACCTATAGCGGCTCTTATGTTAATTTCGGGAGAGATTAGGAGATATTGTTGCCAACTACTTTAATACTGTACCCTAACCGGCCTAAACTTCGCGGGTCACGACTAGTGGCTATTTACTTATATTATACATATACTGTCCTTCTCTTATTCCCCTTAATGCCTTTATCTGTATATCGTTTTCGACTTCACGCTTTATCTTTTAGTCGTCGATGCGTGAGTGATACAACTTCGCGATTTTATTTTTACTCCTTTCAGGCTTCTCGATTAATACTCCTTTCAATTTCACTTATAATTATGTAATAAAAATTCACCTTGAGAGTCGTACCACCTTATTATCATTGACTTATGACTCGAGCATAAGGATTTGAATATTAGGGTGTTACACTTTTCTTTCTTCCTTTTTTTTTTTTAAGCTGTGTTGCATTTTGGGAAAGGGGTGTGGCGGTGGAGGGTTTGGGGTTAGTGTGAGTGGCGATGAGTGAGTGTGGGTAGAGTTAGGGTAAAATTAGGGTTAATAGATTATGATCATTTTAATAAAATTAGGATATAATGTATAAATTTAAAATCTAGTTTAATTTCTTAAATTTACTTTTAAGAATATTTTTTAATTATTAATTTGCTAATTGACTTTTAAACAAGTATTCTAATTTAAAATTACAGATAATATAATTTATTTTCTTTGTTTATAAAAGTAAAGCATTAAATTTTAAATTCTCAATTATTTAAATTAAATCATATAAAATTTTTAATCTTTTACGACTACTAAATTTTATAATTTAAATATAGAAAACACTCAATAATTGTAAAAAATCAGATAAAATCTTAATTTATTTTAAATTCAATTTATCAAAATTTGCTTTAATTATTTATAATAAAATAATTTTTGAGATTAAAGTCTTTAATGAATAAATAAATTAAAATTAGCTCATAATAAAATTTTTCTAAAAATTCTGGGTCTTACAAGTACCACTCCCACTTTCTCATCAGGAACTCGAACAGCGGCACTTTGGCACCAGCACAAAAGGACGCGACCTCAAGAAGGAGTCTGGACCTCACGTTGAGGTCCAAATCACCGTTTCAGAGAACTCCCAGAACAATTACAAATATAATTTTATTAAATAATCAACTTTAACTAATAATTAAATGACAAAATTAACAATAAAATAGTAAATAAATTAAAATTAAAAATTAAAAATTAAAATAAATAAATAATAATTACTCTTTGTGAAAAATAGTTCTTTCCAATATTTTTTATTTTTAAATGAGAAAAATTTCTTCTGCATTTTGAAAATAAATGAATAACTTTTACTGTTTTACATTATGTCATTAATTCATTATTTTGTCAATTAAATGTTTGTTTTTATTTTAAGATTTTAAATTTAGAATTTTATAATTTAAAATTCAAGATTTAAAATTTAGAATTTAATATTCGAATATTATTTTATTATTAATTTTTAAAGTTAAATTAAAAAATGAGAATAATCACTAATTCTCTCGGAATTTATAAGAATTTTTCTTGAACGAGGTATGTGTAACAGTGTAAGAGCATCTTTAACGGGCTAAATTTTGGAGTCCGGTTACTATTTTGTCAGAGAGAAAAGAGAATTTGAGCGTTGGAGTGAAACTCAAGTGAGTTCCTTCACTCATTTCAAGACGAGGGAGTCCCTTTAAATGGGACTCCCATTAGCCAATCCACACTTGTCAAATAAATAATAATTAATATTAATTAAATAAATAATTGTATAAAATGTTAATTAATTAAATAATAATTAATTCAATAATAATTATAATGATTAATTATATTAAATATTGTTATTTTTATATAATTAATAATTTATATTAATTATTTAACTAATAATTAATTAAGTAATTAAATTATAATTAATTTATTAATAATTATAATAATTAATTAGATTAAATAATTAAATTTTTATTTAATTAATAATTTATATTAATTATTTATATCATAATTAATATTAAATATTATTTATATTTATATTATTATATTAAATTAGCCGTTGCAAAACTAGCTGTCGTAAAATTAGCCGTTAGAAACTAGCCGTTACTATATTATCGTTATTATTAATAAATTAATATTTTGTTACTCTATATATACCATTTAGATACACTTCTATTCTCACACTCTCTACTACTCTTCTTCATCACTTTCAAGTTTACGAAATCAAAGTTCTGCTACTATTATTTTTTGTTCGAAAAAATGGATCCAAACCAACTCAACTCTTTCTTCAATTACTTACAAAACTTTTCTCAAATACCAAATACCCAACAATCTCAAACCTCAAACTCTCAAGTTCCAAATCAAAACTTCACACTACCAAATACATTTCAAAATCCAAATCCACAAAATCTTTCTAATTTCAATTTTCAAGCTCCTTATAATAATCAATTTCCTATATTCCAACCGCAAAATCAAAATTCACAAATACCCCATTTTCCATTTTTATCCATATTTAACCCCTCTATCGGAAATGTTACTCCAACTTTCTTGCTATTTCCAACTCAATTCAGTGCATCAAGACATAACTCATCTGGTGTTGGTGGCTCTTCTAACCCATTCTCTCAGACTCCTATACAATCTAGTCCAAATTCGCAATATTCAGATTTTGCCAACCCTCGTGGATTAGATGCTATCGACCTCAATGATGATAATATTGAAGATCGGAGGCAAGATAGTATTCAACACTGACATTGGAAAGAGGATGAGATGCTGATCAGTGCATGGTTAAATGTTTCAACTGGCGCTGTAGTTGGTACTGATCAAAAGGGGAAAACATTTTAGAGTCGAATTCATAGCTATTGTGTAGAATTTTGCTCCGACATGACAAGGGGGGTAGTTGCATGTAAGAAACGATGGTATAAGATTAACAAGGCTGTTGCACAATTTGCTGGATGCTACGATCAAGCTAGTCAAAACATAAGGAGTGATTTGAACGCTGATGATATAAAGGAGTGGTTCCAACGGCTGGTTCCCATTCCACTTTTTTCTGACACTTTGAGGAACCTACCGTTGAAGCATATCATGAATGAGTCCTAGCACATTGTTCAAGAAGAGAGTCCCTGTTTAGAGGGACTCATCGTAACCAATAATAACTTGCCACTTGGCAAGTTATTATTAAAAATAAATAATTATATAAAATTAAAATAATTAAATAATTATATTAAATGATTAAATAATAATTAAATTAATTATTATTATAATAAATAATTATAGTAAATAATTATTTTTTATGTAATTAATAATTTATATTAATTATTTAAATAATTAAATCATAATTAATTTGTTAATAATTATAATAATTAATTAGATTAAATAATTAAAATGCTAACACTTATATAATTAAATAATTAAATCATAATTAATTTATTAAATAATTTTTATTTTTAAAATTTAAAATACTAACCACATTATTAAAATTAGCCGTTGCGAAACTAGTCGTTGCAAAATTAGCCAATTTCACAATTGAAAGAGGACTTGATTAAAAACAAATGACAATTTTACAATGTTTGTCGTCAATTATAGAGCTTAATTATGTTTTTTTTTATTAATTAATTTTATAAATTAGTGTAATTCCGAATTATATATTATGTATTATTGTTATATATGAATTTATTTAATATTAATATTTTTTAATAGTAAATTATTTTTAAATTTATAAATTTAAATTATATTATTGAAAAAAGTTAATTATATTAATTTTAAATATTTTAATTAATTAATTAATTAAGTGAAACTACAACATAAACTAAAATTAGTTCCTTCTAATAGAGAAAAGAAAAATATTTTGAATTCTTATTTACTGTTTATGACACAAAAATTAATGTGAAGTTACTTTTTATTACAGGTGGTACAAATAAGAAATGGAATGAGTTCCTTTTTGACGTCTCCTTCAACTGCACACTCAGTTCGTTTCCTACGTCACCTCAGAAACCGTTTCTGCAAAACAAAAATTCCAATTTTATTAATTTTTTTCATTTTCGTATTTTTTTCTTTCACCATGCAATGCACGTAATTCACATTTTTTATTTTATTTTCCTAATCAGAATTCAGAACAGTGCCTCCTCCTTTCGGAGCTCTCGCTCTTAATATATTCCTACCTACCTCACCTCACCTGCTTCCTCTTTCTCGCGTTTCAAACAAACAACTCATCACTCGTTTCGTTTCGTTTCTCATTTTCTCGTCGCAAAACTCATTCACATTCGCGAGATTTTCAACTGCGCCTCAATTGCAGATTCGCTTCCAGTGTAGGGCGCGGATTTTTGGCCCCAAAACTCGTGCAGTGAACAAATTGAACGAAAGGAATAAAGGAGAAGATTCAGGTGAAGTAATAATCATGTTCTTCAGCGGTGATCCTTCGACGCGTAAGCGCATTGATTTAGGTGGTCGCAGCTCGAAGGAAAGGGACCGGAAGAATCTTCTGGAGCAGACAAGGTTGGAGCGAAATCGCCGCATGTGGTTGCGCCAGCAGAATTCTGCTGCGATTAAGATTCAGGTTCGTGGTGCAATTTTATTTTATTTGATTTTTAAATTACTCAATCTGTTAGGATGTTTGTGATGTTAAATGATAGATAATTGATAAGCAAGTGAATGTGCTTTTCTTCCTTTATTTTATTTTCTTTTATTTAGCGGATTTGTATCTGTTACTGGTTTTTTAATTTTTATGACTTTGGAATTGTGAAGTTGCTGTTGTTTTGGGTTAAGGAGTGATAAGTGATATAATTTATTAATCTGTGCTAATGTTACTAAAGGAAGCATTAAATATTAGTAGACTTGGCATATTCCTATTTGGTTTACAAAAGGATCATTGGATTATGTAGTGTAAAACTCCTCCGGAATTTTATTTGTATTATGCATTCTCCAAGTGAATTGAGTCTAGAAAAAGCCAATCTAGTAGCATAAAAAGGAAAAAAAAAAAAAAACAAATAAAAGAAAAATTCAATATCGTCTAGGGTCTTTGAAAATGAAATGAGTCCAAAGTCATTGGTGCACTTACCTAATAATGTGTTTTATTTGCAAAGGATATAGTCTTAGAGAGTTGAGAGAGGAAATAGATGGCAAGTTAGAGGCTTAGGCTGTGGTTCATGGAGAATAGCTGTGGAGCACATTACTTTTATTTAAGTAGAAGCTAGGAGGAGTGCATGGAACATCAGTTCAGCAAGAAGCAAGCAAATTTTAACTTGGAAATTGGTCATTACACCACATAGAAGTTGCACAACTTGATTATCTTGGATTCATTACATACATTGTTGGGGGAAAAGAGAGATGTAATTGAGATTCAAGCCAGATTGATGAAATGGAAGAGAGTTTTGGTGTTGTTTTGTGATAGAAGAATGTCAAGTGTGGATTATCATCACTAATTGAGAAGGTGGGTAGGGGTCCAATAGGAGTGTTAAATCAATATTCACACTTGACATGGTCAAGTAGATTTTCCAGTCAAGTGCGAAACTTCTTCACTAAATGATAAGGTGAGTTCTAACATGCGTCACCAAGATTGTTCAATCAGTGGTATAAATTCATACTTGACATGGTCTAGTAGATTTTCCAATTCAGAGGATCGATTCCACTGGATAGTGGCTTTAGCTTTGGCATTTTATGTTGAGGTCATAATCATTCATGAATCTTGACCTAACATCTTGACCTTTAAGAGGGCCTATTCTTACCAACCTCCAACTAGGTTTAGGGGTTTAGAGTTTTGAGTTTAGCCAGCTAGGTTTTAGTTTCATGCTTGTAGTAATTCAATAAAATGCATACCTATCAATGGGAAGGCAAACTGATGGTGAGGGGTAATCTTCACCATTTGGATAATTTGGTTGGAGCGCTATTCCTGCACAGATAGATTGTCACACAAACAAGTTTTATGGGATAGGATTAGACATTTAGCATCTGTTGGTGTAAACCTCATACATTTTTAGAGGTCTTTCCCTTTTAGGCATATTGAGATATTGGAAACCTATGCCACATAGATAGTCCTTGTATTATTCATCTCTTGGTCTTAATGATACTCTTTTATCATAATAATTATGAGTGGTAATCTACATTTCATAAGTTTCTTGCAAATTATTGAGCAATTCTTGCTACAGAAATGCTACAGAGGGAGAAAAGTTGTCCGGAATGAACAGTCTAAGCTGCGAGAGAAATGCCATAAAATCTATGGGAAGTACTGCCAGAATTTAGACAGGTAAAATTAGATATTGCATCTATGATATTTTTAAAGTTCTTCCACTGAAACTGTCACAAGGCAATTTTCCTAAATTTTATTTTGATTCCTTTATTTTCTTATCTCTTTTTTGTTTTTACTTTTTGGTCTTTTCACTTTTTTAGTTCTTCTGAGAAAGCTGTGTATTGTCCCAAAATCTTCATTTTTAAAATTTTAATCTATTACTTTATTTTTCTTATTCAATTTTTCATTCATTTTCTTTTTGAAATTTCATTGTTTCATTTTTTAAAATTTCATTCTTTGCAAGATTATATGAAGTCTAGGAATAATTAATGATTCCATCAAGACAACTAGTTATGTTAAATTCAAATACCTTGTGGCTATTTTTTTGCTATTGTATAGAGAATCTCTTATCCTCCTTCAATCTCTCTATTATTTTTCTGTCCATCTTAGTGATATTCTTTTTTTTTTCTAAAAAAAAAAAAGGAAAATAAAAATAAAATAGGGATCTACCTTATCAGCCATAGGGATTAACGGATTCTTAAGTGAATTGGGTGTTGGAGGGAAAGGGAGGAGAACTAAAGGCTTATAATGTAAATTTTATACTACAAACAAGCCTTCTCCCTCCCTCACTTTCCAAACTCCAAACTCCAAACTCACAAACAGCCCCTAAGGCAAGAGATTCACATTATAGAAAACAAAGTTTGGTTTTATGCTTGATTGTCTGGGTGGTCTGGAATGGAATCAATGTAGTTACTACGAAGATTGGTGGACTATGTGTTGTAGATCAACATATTTATATATGGTTTTATTGATTTGTAAACGTTGTAAAATAGGGCACCAAATGAGGTTTTGTAGAAGGCTTTAAGAAAAGAAAGGAATTTGGATTACTCATAGGTTCATGACTAGTGGGTCAGCACTAGTGTAAGAAGACAAGGAAATAGAAGTTCTTCCCCGCACCTATAATTGGGTTGCACCAAAGTCAGATCTGATTCTCACCTTTTTTTTATCCCTGGTCTCTGATATGTTTATTAGAGATATCAATATTTTGTATCATGGTTCATGCATATGATTATGATAATAGGGTTAATAGGAGAGAAGAGAGAGGAAATAAATGGGAAGGCAAAGCTGTAGAGACAAGTTTTAAGGGCATTTAACTAGATGTAAGGTGAAATATATCAATTGTAGGCTTAGCAAGAATTCATCCAAACTTTGAGGTAAAAATGGCAACAATACCATATGTCACATGAGTATCTTAGATTCATCATCCATAATGATGTGGAAATAGAGGAAGATGTATTTAATAATTGAAATGGGTTAGTGTTTAAGGTGTTATCTATGATAAAAATACATGTATTCTCCATGCTTAAAGGAAAAGTTTACTGTCTAGTTATATGATTGGAAATTTTGCATGGGATATTTAGTGTTAGAAGCAAAAATGCTAATAAGGAAGTAAGATTCATGTTGCCAAGATGAGGATGTTGCAACTTGCATTAGCTTATTGGACATAATAGACCAGATGTGATAAAGAATAAATGCATTAGGGAGAAAATTGTGGGAATAATGAAAGTAGATTAGATGGAAAGTAATCCAATGATTGGAAAGGGAGATCTAGAATAATTATAGGTGATACTATCAGAAGAGATTTAAATTTTAATGGTTTGATCGTTGACATGATTTACAATAGATTTTTGAGGCATTGTCTGATCATCTAATGTAGCCAATCACATGACAGCGAGATCATGCTTATTGACTATATTTAGATTGATTTGTTTTGCATTAAAAAATTTGACCAAAATTTTTCTTCTAAACATCTTTTATTACAAAAATATCTTAAGGTGAAACAAGTTAAACATACTATTCATTTATCAATTCCATAAATATTAGATTAGAACAGCATGCAACACATGGCTATAATAACTAGTTGTTACATGAGACCTACTAACGATCTTTCAGTAACCGTTTCTTTAAAAATTATTGATATTCTTTAGCATGTTTTTCACTGAGCATTGCACCATGACAGCTCAAATTAATACCATTTTGTGTGCATTCAGGAGTGCTTTTGGTCCAGATTCTGATTTCCTCCGGCAGTTCCTCTTTTTCTTTAATGCAGAAAATAATGATGATGTTTTAGCTCTTGTGAATATTTGTCGACTGCTTCAACAGTTTGTTCAACAGAGTGGTAATTGTCAATCAGCAATCCTTTAGGCATGGTTTATGCAGTTTATTTTCTACTGCTATTGGTTATAGAATTTTCAGCTAGATTTTGCAAATTTTTATTTCCTTCACAGTTAACCTATCTACCCTTCAAAAAATATTTATATTAAGCAAACAACAAAAACAACCTTATCTACTGGTGGAGCCAACTAACATTGATAAATTGACACCATCTTTTACTATCCAAAAATAAATTTTGTAAAGAATTCAGAACATGTTTAAAATTTGGAACATAATCTTCTCTAATGATATCTCCTTATCGTTGACCCTTAATAGGAATATTTCCCACTGATCCCATTTTCTCATTGGACCCTCTGTTGGTCATATTTGATCAAACCACTTTAGGTGATTTTTCTTTTCGGTAAGGGTTACCTAAGACTTTCCATTCTCGAATATGTTAATTTTTAGTTGATTTACAAAAGTGGATAGAATTGGTTTGGGGTATTATCTTTTATTGTTTCTCCATACATCCTCTCATGACTTAATTACCTCTTTCCCTTGGCATTTAATTTTTCCAAGCTTCATCAGTGTGTGCAACTAATCTGCCTACCAGCTCAATCGCTTGTCTTTGATGGGGATGTCTTCAGAGTGGGTTTTATATGGAAAAACGTGAACATATTTCAGATGGTTTTGTGAGGATAGTTCAATTAAGAAATTGGTTGAAGCTTTATTCTTTTTCCTTTGAATTTTTCTGTGTTGCGCCTTATGTTGATTGTTCGGCCAAGGATGAATTTGGATGTCTCATTATATTTTTGGATGACATAGAGACACAAAGGTGTTGATATCTTAGAAAATAATAGAAAAAGAAAATCGACTAACAGATTTAAATGTGATTAGTTTTCTTCTACATGGTACTGAAAATTGAAATATGTAACTATTTTTCTCAATTATATATCTCTAGTGCTTGTTAGAAGTGAAGCAAATTGAAATTTCATAAATATTTGCCTTCATCCTTGCTGTTTCTGTAATATGTACTGTTGGGGTTGAAACTAATGAAATATATGCAACAGGGGACGTTGTGAGGCTTTTTTCTGGTTTAGATTACTCATCCACTTGTCCTCTGGTCAACTATCGGGTGAAGCAGTTGGTATATACTTGTATTCGAGCCTTACATCAGAATAGGTAGGATTCATTGGCTTAATTTAACTTCATTACTTTCTATGGGAGTTCCAAATATAACATGCATATGATGGTCAGAAGGGGGCAACATTACTTCCACTCTCTTGTGCTTCAATATTAGGTGATTTGTATGTATCTTATGACATAACCTGGAAACCGTACTTGTTATGGAACCTTTTGAAGGATATTCAGCTTGGTTTTTGTTGTTGCTATACTATTTCGTTTGAAGCATTACTTTAAAAATCTCTTTTTGGTTTGGTAGATAATCTTTTCTATGTACCGTGTTTTTGGGTTTCTTGTGCTATCTTGCTTAATTTTTTTTTTCACTGGACAGAAATCAGTTGAAGGATCAATTTTTATTGGTTCCTGAGGAATCTAGTGTAACAGCTATTCCTTTATTGGAAGTTTTAGTGTTATTGATAGATATCAAACTTCCATGGAGCTGTAAGATAGTAGGACATATGTTTCAAAACAATGCATTTGGTCTACTTAGAGAGATTATTCTCACAGCAAAGGTAACATATAAATCCTTTCACATTTATTATTGAAGTTCCTTAATGGGTTTCAAGAAACTTTCATTTAAATATATTATGAATTTACTTTTTTATATTGACAGTTTAAAATAACCAATATAATTTGACCTCTTATACCATTTTGCAAATAAATGCTTAAAGTCCTAAGCTTAATGATCTGCTCCAGGATGATGTAGATAATCGTATTTACCCCGCAAAGGGATCATCATTGGAACGTGTGCTTACTGTTGTAATGTGTCATATTGGTCAGAAGCCATGTATCTGTTCATATTTTGATCCAAGATATGACTTCTCTTCGCAAATCCTTACAATTCCGTTCCTGTGGAATGCTTTTCCAGACTTAAGACAGGTATGTTTTGTACTAATTCTATTTTATGGTTCTTTTTTCTTTATTTGGGTGATAAGTGGAAGGTGAGAGGTGCTAATCATCAGGAATCTACATATGTTTTGAACATATCAAGAGAGAAACAAATATAAGATAAGATGTTATATAGTTTACAAGATCTAGAAAATTAATATTGAAACCTTGGTTTGGGGAATTCACTGGGAACCACTCTAAGAAAGTACTAAGGTCCAGCCTCAAACAATTTTTTAGTGAATTTTAAGCTCCTTTAGGTCATCAGTAGGAAATATTATACTGCAACCTTAGCTTGTATTCTATCTTGTTGATACCATTCATAATCAATTGATATGCAACTAACAATGTGAAAACCCTGGGAGGAGGTGGGGAGATCTCAAACTTATTAAAAGTGAATTATTATTCCTGTACCTTTTATTGCTTAGGCTCCCAATGGTTGCTCTTCCTTTTTTATATGTCCTGCCTGCGTGCTAGAGTTTGTTGATGTGCCAGAACTATTTGGTTTCTATTAACTCTGGCAAATCTTGTGAGAAACTGGGTTATGTTTGCTTCTCAGGTTTATGCAACACAAGGCCTGAATCAACATTATGTTCATCAGATGGCAACTCTTGTTCCAGATCTAATCAATTTTCTACCTAAGGACATATCTGATGAAATTCCTACCTATGCCTGTCTGCTTGGAAATATATTAGAAACCGCGGGAATTGCTTTGTCACAACCTGACTGTTCGTTTGATATGGTAATGAGATTAGTCATTGCAGTTTACCATCTTTTATTATCATTCTAAGTTTAAATTGCTTCATATATCTCATGTGTGCTTTTATCTGGCTCAACCCTTTTTTTTAATTTTTTTTCCTTGATGTAATACATTTGATGCAGTTAGCGAGCTTTGGTATTTGCTGTACCTTTATTTAAAGGAATTATTTGCTTTAATGTGGTTTTTTCCTTCTTTCTATTTTGATAAATATTCGCTTAAAGCCTCATCTTATCTTAATATTGATTTTTTTTTTTTTTTTTTTTTTTCTATTCAGGCCATGGACCTTGCAGCTATTGCTACATTTTTGCTTGAGTCACACCCATCGCTGAAACTGTTGAATAAGAAAGAAAGTATGCTTTCTTACCACACTGTTGAATTTTTCATTTTTGTTTGACTGAAGATTCTTTTTATATACTATTTTGAATTAAAAAATATGTTAGTAGGTAGAAAGAAGGAAAATGCATTTATGGGGAGGATGAGCAGTCCTCCAAAATGAATAAAACAAAATAGAACAGTGACCCTAAGTGTCTCAGAAAGGCAACAGGCAGTTTAATATCTTCCATAGAAGAGAAGCTCCCTTGAAATATGTAACAACCATGGATGGAGAACATTAGACAGGAAAAAACATAATTCTATCCAAAACAAATTTCAGTGTAGACACAATTTTAGGAACTGCACTCCAGCCAAATGCTCAAAAGAACTGCTTGGCATACGGTATGCTATAAGCCTATACAGCCTTGTTTTACCTGCAAAGACTTTTGAAGTGTATGCCGACGCTTGAGAGATTGCTTAAAAGTCAAATGGCATATCCATTGTTCTATAAGTACTTAAAAGCAAATTATTTATTAGAGGCTAGTAATCTTACTACACAAAAATAACTGAACTATCGTTTCTGAATTAGACTTGAGCAAGATGATGTGGCTTGACTACTTTGCTTCATCATAATTATTAAATTTATCATCACTTTTATAAAAACTGAGATGGTTCTCACTCATGCAGTCCTCCCCTTCCCTCTCTCTCTCTTAATGGTGACTGGTGACTGTTAATTTCAGATTCCGTGACTCGTGAGGATGACACTGGTGATGATGAAGTCATGGAAGTAGCTTTGGACAGGAAATTGGAGCAACAAATTTGCAATGCCATAGATACTCGCTTCCTTCTACAATTGGTATGCTATTTTGTAATGACATTTGTATCTAGTGTCATCCACAGAATTTTGATAGTGTTTTTCTGGAAAAATTTGATCTAGAATTGTGATCTCTTGACATCTGCAGACAAATATATTATTTAGAGATATTTCATCTGTCAATGGTTCAGATTATGGGCCAGATGATCGGGAGGTTGCAGCTGTTGGTGCTATTTGTGGATTTTTATACGTTATCTTCAACACATTGCCACTTGAAAGGATTATGACTGTGCTTGCTTACAGAACCGAACTTGTTCCTATGTTATGGAAATTTATGAAGCAGTGTCATGAGAATAAACAACGGTTATCTTTGTCTGAGTGGTTATCTTACCTTTCTGGTGACGCACCTGGTTGGCTGTTACCTCTGGCTGTATTCTGTCCTGTCTACAAGTAAGAAACTTTTGTACTGTTGACTTGTTTAATAGATTGTTTAATAGATCCTAGCATTGTACTCTCTTAATAATCTTCATTTTAACCCAAAAAAACAAAAAAGAGAAAAGATGTCATATGGATTCATCAACTATTGTGTCTATGAGCCACTGTCTTTTGACCTTTTTAATTACATGTTCTAGTTTGAACCTTAGGTAATTCATTTATATATCCTATTTTTTGTTCATCAGGCACATGCTCATGATAGTTGATAATGAGGAGTTCTATGAGCAGGGGAAACCACTATCACTGGAGGACATTAGAAGCCTAATCATTCTGTTAAAACAGGTAATGGTTGTTATGGATTATTTACCTTTCTAATTAAAATTGTTGAGAGTTTTGAGGTTGACATCTATAGTCCGTGGGAAAAGGAAATTTATTGATGTGTTGCTGAATGGAACCCCCCCCCCTCTTTTCCTTTTTACCTTTTCTCTTTGAACCTTGAGCAGTTACATGGATACATTTACTAGTACTGTTACGTATGTGACATGATTTTCAAAACTAGGATATGGATATGACGAAATATATTATAAAATTTTAAGCAGAGACATTGCAAAAATCAAAACATAAGCATAGGGAAAAAATTTAAAAAAGAAGGCAGAAGAGGTTTTGAAGGTAGTTAAATAGCAATGTGTTGTTTTTAGTAGAAGATCAAACCCAGTGACAGACCCAGAAAATCTATTTGTTTAATTTAGACTAAATTGTACTGAAGTGATATTGGGATTAACCCAATAAGTACTAGTACCAGATAAGTATTTGGTACAGGTATGACAACAATTTAGGAATACCCATGCTTCTAAAGCAATATAGAAATAAGGTGCCTTTAATCTTTGCAAGGTTGTATATCCATGTGAATATCCAAGTCCAGAGAACTGGAGTTGTTGCATCATGGAAAAGTAGTAGTCTTGGCCACTATATTGCATTGCTGCCAAGGTTTTATCAAAATTGCTCTATACAATAATACTATATGACCTTATTTGAAGTTGGAGTGAATTTAAGTTAACTTTGCTGCTTCCACAGGTTCTGTGGCAGTTGTTGTGGGTGAATCATACATCATCTGCTACTCCAGTAAAATCTGTTCCAGTTACCACGGTTAGTAAAAGGCAATCTATTGAAGCCATTCAACAGAGGGTTAGCATTGTGGTCTCTGAGCTGCTCTCCCAGGTAGAACCGTAGCAACAAACATTGTTATTCTATTCCTTTGTTATATACTTAGGGATACGTACATATTAATGGCTTCTGTGGTTCTTGGTTATAAATATTTTGAGGGAATTATCTTTTGTAAATTTATGTTTTCTACTTTGGAGTAGGGATTTTGCCACTTATTTTCTTGCTTTTGTTTTATTTTTCCTATTCCATTTCAAAGGATATCTTGACCTCTTTTTAGTCGTTTTTTCACTCTTCTTAGCCTTCTATATGCTTTCCTATTAAACAAAATGATATTTAGAGGTTTTCCCAGTTCTAATTTTATTTTTATATATATTAAAAGATTTTGGTATCTGTTCCCTGAATAGGCATCTATATGTATTTGTGACCAATAACCATATGTAAGCTACTTTTGTTTATCCTTTTCTGACTTTCCTTTTGATTCTTTCTGATAGCTGCAAGATTGGAACAATCGTCGACAGTTTACTTCCCCCACTGACTTCCATGCTGATGGGGTGAATGACTCCTTCATCTCTCAGGTATTATCTCTGCTGCAGACTATTGTTTTTAGATAAAATTAACGAAAACTTATTTTGGTAGTTGTATAATCCTCTTTCCACAGGCTTTGATGGAAAAGACACGAGCAAATGAAGTTTTAAAACAGGCTGCTTTGTTGATACCATTTACAAGCAGGGTTAAAATATTCACTGTAAGAATCGTTCTGAACTTTTATTTGCTTCATATATGGGTCAATTTTGTATCATATTACAATGGATGGCAGTGAACAGTTTTGGAGTCTGGCATTTTTCGTATGTTTGATTATGCCCTGTTTATTTTTTCACCAGTCTCAACTAGCTGATGTTCGGCAACAACATGGATCTCAGGCCTTATTTACTAGAAACAGATTCAGAATAAGACGAGATCATATCTTGGAGGATGCTTATAATCAAATGAGCCAGTTGTCAGAAGATGATCTTCAGGGATTGGTGATGTCCTTTTCTGAGGCTTATCCTCGAGTTTATTAGCCATTCCCTGGTTCTGGTCTTTATGGTAATTAGTAAATGATCCTTTGTGCAGATTCGTGTGAGTTTTGTAAATGAATTTGGAGTTGAAGAGGCTGGAATAGATGGAGGTGGAATATTCAAAGATTTCATGGAGAACATCACACGTGCTGCCTTTGATGTGCAGTATGGATTATTTAAGGTCATTTTAGCACTGTGCTACTGTTTATTTTCTGTTCTACTGTTTATTTTTTATAGTTGTCAAGATATAATATTATAAAACCATTCATGATAGCTTAAGCTTTAAGGAGAATTAGTTTTGGAATTGATATTACTTTGAACACTGTAGCAAAGCCTTTGCAGTTTGCACTAAAGTAGCACCTATTGTGTATGTGGGACTAAAAATATGGTTAAAATGGTTTGGGGGGAGTGTGTAAGTGTGACATCTGAAATGTCCATATTAAAACAACCACCAAATATCCATATCATGTCACCATGGATTTATGGAAATGGATAAGCTTACCTTGTGATATATTGCTTTCCATTATGATGAAAAAGGTCAATTTATACAGGAAACAGCAGATCACCAGCTTTATCCCAATCCTGGATCAGGGATGATACATGAACAACATCTTCAATTTTTCCACTTTCTTGGTACACTCCTTGCAAAGGTGTGTTCTTGTTTCCGCTTTCCTCTTGTCCTTTTTTAATAAAGCGGGGCCTTGCATAGTGACTGAATCTTCTAATTTTGGTATTCTGTTATCTTGGTCACATGGTTTTAAGTTTTAACTTTTATTTGCTTGATCAGCGTCCTACCATTATTATTATTGTTGTTGTTGTTGTAATAATGGTGGTGATAATGTACTATATATGAAAAAGATTCCTACACATGGTTTTATTTGAATAGTTATGTTAATTTTTTTATTTTTAACTTCAGAAGTCTCCAACCTCATAAGCTGTTTCATGTTTTGGCAACTTTTTAGCTCATAATGTAAATTTTTCATGTTTTCAGTTAAAAATATTATTTCTAACATCTAAATAAGGATACGTTGGATTGGCACAGACATGGCACTAATAATGATAATGATACTTATGCATATTTTTCTTGATTGATTGTTTGATTGGAACTTCACACTTACAAGTTGCACTTGCAGGCAATGTTTGAAGGGATTCTGGTTGATTTACCATTTGCTACTTTCTTTTTGAGCAAATTGAAACAAAAGTAAGACTTCTGGTGTCTCTTAGTGTGCTTATGATAGTTTTTTCATTTAACTTGAAGTTGTCGAATGCTCAAATTATTAGATGTTGTAGTGGTAGCTTCCATGTCCATTGTGGCAAATATATTGAATATCTTAAAATGAATGTTCTGTGAACATCTATAAAAAGTTTAGTAGATTAACATGTATGATGAGAAATTATTGTGCTATAAGTGGTGCCTTGCTTCTACTTGGTACAAGTTGCGTGATCTCTTTAGAGGGCTGTCTCCCTCAGACTCGGATATGCAGAGAGACTGAAAGCTTTGTTGTAGTTTTTTTTTTCTTTTTTTTTTTTTGTTTTTTGGGGGGGTGGGGGGGGGGGTGTTCTAACCTAGTATTTTGTGAATTGAGAATTTCTGGTCCTCCATGCCTTCTGTAACATCCTTCTCTCTTTGTTAGTGTTTCTTCTTTTATCAAAAAATAAATGGATACTTCCTGTTTGCTCACAGCTTTTATTTCCCTCCCATCAGGCACAACTATTTGAATGACTTGCCATCTTTGGACCCAGAATTGTATCGTCATCTTATATTTCTAAAGGTAATATAATATTAGTTCTCATTTGTCTTGTTATGAGAAAGCTCCAGCTCTTTTAAGTATAATTGTACACTTGGTTTTTCAAAAATATTTGTGCACATGGTAGTCCTCCCTTTATTTGACATTAAATTTGTCCTCAAATGTCAACTAGCACACTCAGGTTCAACTTTTTAAGGGCTGATTTGCTTGATCTTCTAGTACTAATATGAGGGCGTAAATTGTCATTAGAGGACCAACAACAATTGAGTCTTATCACTAAAAATTTATGTCAATTTTCACCATTTTAAATTAAAAAAAATTATAATAACCTCCAGAATAGCAAAGGTTATTTGTGTTTTGTGGCAGGGGGTGGGGGTGTTCAACAAGGTCTTTCTTGCTATATTGTCTTGGGTATGGGGTACCTGGGGGTGAGGTGAAGTTTAACTCATATAGTTTGGGAGAACTGATCATAGATTGCTTGCATGGCATGGCAGGGGCGGAGCCACTCATACATTGCCCCCCCTAAACTTCAACTTTTTTCTCATAAGTTATGTGTAAACTTTGGCCCCTCCCCAAATTTTATCGTAGCTCCGCTCCTGTGGCATGGCATTGTCCTCTTTGATCTGATTCATCTGTTTGTGACTGACAGCATTATGAGGGTAACATTTCGGAGTTGGAACTATACTTTGTTATAGTAAACAATGAATATGGAGAGCAAACTGAAGAGGAGCTCCTACCTGGTGGGAAAAACAAACGTGTCACTAATGAGAATGTCATTACTTTTATCCATCTTGTAGCTAATCATCGCTTGAATTCTCAGGTAAAGTTTAATTTGAAATAGATGTATTTGTAACAATCAATTTATGTTTTGATTTACTTAAGAATGATGATGGTTTCAGATACGTCAACAAAGTTCTCATTTCCTGAGAGGATTTCAGCAACTTATTCAGAAAGATTGGATTGATATGTTTAACGAGCAAGAACTGCAGGTTTTCTTATAACCTGATCCACTTTTAGCCTGAAAAGCCAGTTTTGTTGATTTGTATTTATTAATATTTACTGTTGCCTGGTGGACCTGATGATGTATAGGATTGACAACTGTTCAATTTGCTTTTAGTAATGTTGCATGCCTTGAATCAGTTTCTACCTCAATTGAAATTTTTTTTACTAGTTCCTTGCATGCTTCCTCTTCCTTTTGTTGCGCTATTCAATTCTTTATAAGTAGTATCTCTAGTTGCTAGTTTTGCATTTTATAATAATCTTGGTTTGAGTCTATCAAATGTCCTGTAGATTTGTAAATCTGAACTTATTTTCTTGTATCCGTAATTTAATTTTTATGGTGACTTTTTTTATTGAGTAAAAGTTGTTTGACATTATCGTTTTCCACAGCTTTTGATATCGGGTTCACTTGACAGCTTGGATGTTGATGATTTGCGACTTCATACAAATTATGCAGGAGGCTATCATAGCGTAATTTATCTGTCTCAGGCATTTTTGCTTATTAGTGTTCCTAGATTGAATTTTGGCCTTGCAATTTTTGTTAGCACTTTACCTCTTAACCTCTGTTCTTATTGACTCTCACGAATTCTACATATTTTTCTTCTTTTAGGAGCATTATGTGATTGAGATGTTCTGGGAAGTTCTCAAAGGATTTTCCACGGAAAACAAGAAAAAGTTTTTGAAGTAAGATACACATTATAGAATTTAGTGGCTCTTATGTATATCAGATCTTAGTATGGTTAACAAAGTTATCATCTTTTCAGATTTGTGACAGGCTGCTCTCGCGGACCATTGCTTGGTTTCCGGTATCTTGAACCTTTGTTTTGCATACAAAGGTGAATGCTTTAATTTTTAATTGTATATTCATTCACTTAAAAAGTGGTGTTTTTCGAAGTAACTTTTGTACATACAAGGCTTACAGCAGAAATTAACTTGTGTTCTTTCAGGGCTGGTGGTAATGCTATTGATGAAGCCCTAGATCGATTACCCACATCAGCTACTTGTATGAATCTGCTCAAGCTTCCGCCTTATACAAGGTTTATCACTGTGCCCTATTGTTTTGCCTTATCTTTGCAGTTTAGAATAGTGAAATTTTGGTTCTAAACCCTGTTTGTCTGGTGGAACTCAAAAAGGCCTGAATTGAAAATGTATGTTCCAGACTACATTTGATAACTATTTTAAAACAAAAATACAGACAATGGAATCTGGTGGCAAATCTGTTTGGAAGAGACTGACAGGGAACAGGCAATATATCTCTTTCGAAGACAAAGTTTGCCAAATTTTGTCTTTCCAAAAACTGGGGACAATGGAGATAAAGATGGAGGAAAAAACTTTCTATATTGGCTATATTTTCATTTCCTAGGCATGTCTGTATTTTCTTTCTGAAAAAACTTATCAAATACAGTCTGAATGCAATCCTGAGAAAGTGTTTTCGTTTTCTATTAATAACTCTTCTGTTGAATTACATCATTCTCTTTTTGTTGCTTTGTTAACTATTTTTTTCACATCCCAATGCAGTAAGGAGCAAATGGAAACCAAATTATTGTATGCTATAAATGCCGAAGCTGGATTTGATTTGAGTTAAATGGAGGCCGTGTAATTTTAGTTCAACCACATGGTTAGATTCCACACTTGCAGAGAATGACTAAATGCAATTGCCAGAGTAGAATAGCAAAAATTACAAACAAATAATCAAATGGTATAAGGAGAACCGAGTACAGAAATGACATGTACATGTATATTCATATTCATCTTGTTCATCAATTTGTGTCAAAATGTAAATATAACTGAAATATAAAGTTATTTGTAAAGTTAATGTGTTGGCAGGATGTTTTTGTATTATCTCTAAAATAGATTAGGACTAGGATATTTTGTATTTTGTAATGTTTTTGTAGGAAGAAATAATTGTAGAAACTACTCACGATATTTCTATTCTCGCACAAGTACCTCTAATAATAGTTTTCCTTTTCGATTGAGATTTCTGTCCTGCCTATATATATTACTTTAATTTAAAGAGTAAATATAAATTAGGAAACTTATAATAGATTAATAGTTGATTTAAATTTGAGAACATGCTTTGTAATAGCCTAACCGTTAAATGAAAATATTCATGGAACATTAGTAAATGAATGGATAACCAAATAATAAACATTGTAAAAGAATACGTCATGCTTATTTTCAAATTTCACGTCTACAAAGAACATATCAATTTTACACACTACAAATTTTCATTTTACACTTGTTTAAAGTTATAATGTTTAAACCAATTTGGGTTCATGGTTATCACTCCGTTTAAATGTTGGGATGTTTAAATTTTGCCTTGTGTATGTAACAATAGTTGAGCTACACATCCAAATTTTTTTGTATCGAAGTCCAACCAAGCAGGTCCAATTCTAACAAAAACTACTCATTAATGAAAGCATGTTACATGTGCCCAAACCCCAAACGTTACCTATCTCTTCGCGCTAGAATATGAAAAACTGTTTGTTCCTCCAACTCAAAATTACAACAAAGAAATTTGAAATCTCTATCAAAATCTATCAAAAATCTTTCAATTTCTCTGCGGAAACAACTGCAAAATCCGACGGTGCATTTGAGATCATCAACAAAAAACATAGAAAAAGAATAACAAAGATTTCTCAAGGTACTGACAAAATTACTTGTTATTATGTTCAGTTTTCTCCTTCGCACCTCACAATTCTTGCAATTTTACTAGTTCAGTTTAGGGTTTAGTAGATTGAGTTTTTCTGATTTAGTTTTTCTTGTTTTTCTCTGTAACTAGAGCATCGAATAGAACTGTGTTATTAGTTTATTGGTTCTAATAAATAATTCGGTTCATTTCTTAGTTTAATTGAGTTCATTTGCATGCAGAAATGAATTAAATGTATTTTTTTGTTGATTGAGTCTTTATGACTTTTTATTCAAATCTGAACCAAATTCGATTCATTTGTGAATTAACTGAGGTTCACTTGATGCTACCGTTAAGTATTGACCAAATTTGTTATACCTTAAGAAATTTAGGTTCATTTGGTTTGGTTTTGCTTGAGTTTGCTGAACTTGTTCATGTGGGGTTGTTTAGTTAGTTTTTTGTTCAAATCTGAACCAATTTCGGTTCATTTGTAAATTGACTGAGATTCACCTGATGCTACTATTAAGAATTGAAAAAATTTTTTATTCCTTAAGAATTTAGGTTCATTTAGTTTCGTTTCGCTTGAATTTGATGAACTTGTTCATGTGTGCTTGTTTAGTTAGTTTTTGTTTAAATCTGAACTAATTTCGGTTCATTTGTGAATTAACTAAGATTCACTTGATGTTGTTGTTAAGTATTGACTAAATATTTTATTCCTTGCAGTCAAAATGAAAAAGAAGACTATCTCAAAAAAGAAGTCACATTACAATGTAAGCATATACACATTAAATCAACTCTATTTTTGTATTATAAATATATGAAGGTTACAAAAAGCTTAGAGAATGGGGGTTGAATCTATGGCCTTCTTTTACTTTGATTGGATTATGTCTTTATACCCAACTTCAAACTTGATTTCTGTTTGAATTGTGCAGCAAAAAATTTAAGAGACAATTTCATTTTGTCTCATAAATTTCAGAAAACAAAACAGCAAGAGAAAGGAAGAAGTTGACACAATTATATATCTTAGTTCAGTTGCCTTGTGCAATGCAACCTACATCCAGTCTCCACAACAATGGTGAAATTTTCACTATAGCCAAAGTATTACATACACCAATTTCCTAGGATTCACACAATCCTATCTGGACACACAAGTTTCTTCCTAAACTTGACTTGGTTATGCTAATACCTAACTCTTTACACTAAGTGCTTACCCAACTTAGCAAGGAGCACCTCACTGGTACATGACACAAGACATAAAATTACAACCAAAGGAAATCTGAAATCACTCTTCGCTTTTCTCTCAAGTGTTTCACTCAGCCTTTTTCACACTTAGGCTTTTTCTCAATGTCTCTCTCTCAGACTTTTACCTCTCAAAGACAATACAGAAAGATATACATTGAAACTGAAATACAAATCAGTAAAACATGAAGTAGATTGATGCATAACAGCCTTTGTTGCTATAAGTTGAACCAGATTTCGTTATCTTTGATTGAAGCTTTTCATCTTGGCAGAATGTTTCTTTAGCTTAGAAACACTATCCAAAACGTTGAACTCTTCATAGAAAAGCTCTAAAAAAAATCCAGATTTTGGTTCTCTCTCCTTGTCTTCAAAATAGAAAAGCATTTTTCCTTTTTGTACCTTGTGCAGAGTCACGGTTTTTTGTTATTCTCAAGTAAACTCTTTGGACTCTTAGCTTGCTTAGCTTGTCACCTCTCATTCTTTATTTAACCCCCAAATTAGGGATCTCAAAGCTGGTCCTTTTTACTTGACCGAAGACCTCATAGCAGCAAGAAAAAGCTTGTTCAGTGGTAAACCCAAATCAAAACCCTTGAGATAGTGCTTTGGCCCCAAGTAACAATTTGAGTCTTTGATTCACAACAGTGATTATCAGAAATCACTTTCTCCATATATCCCAAATTGGCGTTGCAGAAGTTTGAAGAAGGGGTGAAGAAAATAAATTGTATACAAATAGTAATAAATCACCTTTGTCCTCTGACTTAGCTTAACCTGATTTGATTTGGGCGATTAGACCTTTGCTTTCTTGATCTACTTTTCTCTTTCTTTCTTCTCTGGTGAATGAACCAAGAAAAAAAACTCTCTCTTTCCTCAAGAATATGACCGAAGCAAGCAATGTGAATGTTGGCTTCAACTTGGATGAATTGCATTGGGCTTGGATTTTTTTGTCAATTTATTCGGCCCAATAGATATGTTTGATACTTTTACTTGGACTTCGATTGAAGATATGGGCAGCTCCTCTTTCCTTGTTTCTCTTTGTTTGGGCTGTTTCATTTATTTGGCCTACATCCCTAACTAAAAACAATCAAAACTAATTGGGTATTTATCCCAATAATTCAATGTTTGTCATCATCATTTAAATTAGTTGTGTACTCAACTCAACAATATATCATATAACATAATGTTTCAAATCCTTGCAAAAAACTCACGATTTGAGATGCTCAACGAGATCGATAGCTAAGGTATTTGCTGACTTGAGTGAACAAAAGAAAGCTATCGTTGACAAAATGGGATTTGGTGCACTGAGACATATCCCAGAATTGAATGTCTCACACAAGCTCTTGAGGGAATTGATTCTTTTCTTTGATCTCTATCATGAATTCTTGGACACGCGCTATGGGAAAATCTACATAACTCCTGCCAAGATAGAAGATGCACTGGGCCTAAATTTATGCGGTATTATACTTTCCAGTTTTTACATTTGTTTTTCTCTATAACTAGGGAATTGAATATAACTGTGTTGTTAGTGTATTGGTTCTGATAAATAATTTGATTCATTTCTTAGTTTATTTGGGGTTCATTTGGATCCAGAAATGAATTGAATGTGTTTTTGTTTATGATTGAGCCTTTTTGAGTGCATGTCCAAATTTAAACTAATTTTGGTTCATTTGTGTGTTAATTGAGGTTCACTTAATGCTGCCGATAAGTATTGACAAAATTTTTTATTCCTTAAGCAATTTCGGTTCATTCGTTAACTTATTTGAGGTTCATTTGGATACAGAAAATAAATTCGATGTGTTTTTGTTAATGATTAAGCTTTTTTGCCTACTTGTTCAAATCTAAACTGATTTGTTTATATTAAAATATTATAGGGGATAATTTTTCTGAAAAAGTTGAATACAACAGACTGAATGAGTAGCAGAAGGAAATTATTGACAGCTTCAAAGGTGCTACTTTGGCGTCTTTGACAAAATATGTTATTGAGATGAGTGTTGAAGGGGAGAAAAACTTGATGAAATTCAAGAGGACGTTCATTGTCTTCATCCAAAAATGTTTTTTGTTGCTGACAACAATAAGCACAATCTCCGCGGTCTATAAGCCACCTGTCCTTCATGTGGAGATAGTTCGATAATCGAATTGGGTGTCTCATTTGCTGAGCTTCCTGATCAAGGGGATCAAAGCCCAGAGAGCAGGAAACAAACTTTCAGTTGATGGCTGCGTCGTTATATTAATGATAATATATTTCCATGAAATGAAATTCCCTAATGCAAAAGCAGATGATGCTTCTGGGCCACCATGGGTGGCGTACTGGACACGGAGGAGACTGGTCGACCGAATTGCCTTTGAAGAAAATAATAAAATGGTAAATAAAAAAAATCATTTTCCTTAAAATTTCGGTTGAGGTGCTTCTAATTTATTGTGCTAGCTAAATAAGCTTCTGTTTTAGGGAATTGTGAAAGGAGCAGAATTTGAGGGAGGGAGAGAAAGAAGAAAAGAAGGGGAAATGAAGGAAAAAAAAGGAGAAAGAAGAAAAGAAGCTTGTCATCATGCATTCGTCTTCGGAAGAAGAAACTGTTTCTGTATATGAGTATACTTCTCACCATCACTTATTGGAAACTACCTATTTATTTAAAGTTTTATATTGTTATTTTAACAAAATTTTTTGTATGTATTGCAGAGAAGAAGAAGAAATGGAGAAAACACCACCAAAGAAAAGAAAACAACCACAAAAAGTGGGAAAGAAACAAAGCAAAAAAAGGAAGATTGTTCAGACGGATTCGGAAAACGAAAATGAATCCAAACATGAGTAATATTCAAAAATGATTATTTTATTGTTATAAATATATATTCTATTTTTAATGATTGAGTCTTTTTGACTGCTTGTTTAGATCTGAAATAATTTTGGTTTATTTGTGAATTATTTGAGGTTCACTTGATGATGCTGATAAGTATTTATAATTTTGGTTTATTTTTTTTGTTTAATTGAGGTTCATTTGGTTTAGTTTCACTTGAATTTGTTGAACCTGTTAACTTATTCATTTAAAAATTTCGGTTCATTTCTTTTTGAATGAATTGTTAGAAGCGAAGAACTAGAGGAGATGAGTAAAAAAGAAAACAAAAAAGAATGAAGAGAAAAAGTGATGGTGCTGTAAAAACAAATGTTCTGGATGAAATACAAAGAAATGACTGTGACTCGACGGACACGCAATATAATTTATCACAGATGTAAGATTAAGTTTCTTATATAAACTTCTTTTTCTTTCTCTACTAAGTTTTTCCTAAAACCTGATGTAATTTTTTGGTTTTACTGAATAATATTTATTTTTTTGCTTAGACTGTCGTCTATAAATTTGGGCAATGAAAGTGAACCTGTGTTTCAAACACAGACGAGCTTGGGAAGGTCTATAAACGCACCGAGCAATACTAAATAATTTCTCTTAACATTTATTTACTTCTTCTGCTTTTAATTAGAATACCTTGGTTGATGATTTTAATTTCATATCTTTTTATTAGAAAAAAACACCCTTGAATCCCCAGTTACATTTTTTACAAAAAAAAAAAATGGCATGAAAAAAAAGAAAAAAAGAATTTAGAACTTCCAACTATGCAAGTTGAAATACTTACGTTGGTCTTTTAAATTTAGGTAATAATTTTTTTAAAATTATTGACACGGAATTTTACTTACTATCAGTAGCCCAACAACTGGTCGTCAAGAATAAATCCTTCTAGTTCGAGAAGAAAATCAATCTCAACCTCTGGATATGTGAGTTTTCCAATTTACTTTCCTATTATAATCAATGTGCAGATTCCCAATTTATTTTCCTATTCTAATCATTCAACATTAACTCTTTTCTTGTTTATCTTCATTAGAATTTCTATTGCAATTGCTCTTCCAAGTTCTCTTGTGAAAGAACTAAAACAACAAAAAACCTTTACCTCTGTCTCTTTGGAAACTCAAACAAAAGAAGCTTCTGCTAATGAGTAAGTTCTACTTAAAATACTTTTTATTAGTTTTTATGCTATATAATAATAATTTCGGTTCATTTTAAAACATATTACTATGTAATCCAGCTACCAACCCCAAACTCAACAACAAGCCCCTATAAAAACTTTGGAAAGGGAATCAGAGCCAGAAGCTCCTGTAAATGAGTAAGTTTTACTTAAAATCCAATTTATTAGTTTTGATGCTATATAATAATAATTTCGGTTTATTATTAAACACATTTATGTGTAATCCAGCTGCCTCCAAAACCTCAACAGCAAGCTCTCGAATAAACTTCGACAAGGGAATTAGAGCAAGAAGTTCTTGTAAATGAGTAAGTTTTACTTAAAATCCAATTTATTAGTTTTAATGCTATATAATAATAATTTTGGTTCATTATTAAATATTTTTCTGTAAAATCCAACTATCCTCCAAAACCCCAACAACAAACTCACGAAGAAACTTCGGCAAGGCAATGAAAGCCAAAAGCTCATTTTAATGTGTAAGTTTTACTTAAAATCCTTTTTATTAGTTTTGATTATTTTAAAAAATTTTCCTATGTTATCTTGCAATTCTCCACATCCTCGGCATTGGGAAGATGACGTACCTTCGTTCAGCCTTGACATAAGTCCACCGACCTCTCAATCAATAGTAACACAACTTGAAAAGTTAGTAGAGGCAGTGATGGATGTTGGGGTGACAGCAGCATTGCAATATATAGAGAAAACAAGTGTGGAGTCGAGTTTGAGCACCCCTGAAGTGTACAAGACTCCGGTGAAAGAAAACAAAATAACATAGGAGCTGAGGGAAAAATGTTATCAGTGGATGACGAAAATAAAGATTGACAAAGAAAGGGTAAGCAATAAGTTTGAAATCATATTCATGTTGGACTATAAAGCTCATCTAGAGGGGGTAGATGCCACTTTTTGTCTCTAACACCCAAACAAGACGTAAAAAATACGATAATTCTTCAGCTATTACATTAACATTAATGATTTTTCTAAAAATTTATATTCTCATATATCTAATAAATATTGGTCCTATAGGGGGTCTCCGCACTGTGTATGGTTCTCAACAATAGAAAATGTCGCAGATTTGATGAAGAAATATATTGTGTGCCGATAGATATTGTGGTAAGCCAAAATTTTCATTCCTTAAATAATTTCGGTTCATTTCTTAGTTTAATTGAGGTTCATTTGAATCCAGAAATGAATTCGATGTATTTTTGTTGATGATTGAATCTTTTTCACTACTTGTTCATATCTGAGTTAATTTCGATTTATTTGTGTGTTAATTGAGGTTTACTTGATGCTACTGATAACTATTGACCAAATTTGTTATTCCTTAAGTAATTTGGTTCATTTATTAATTTATTTCGGTTCATTTTGCAGAATTTCATGTTGGGGAAGCACAACCACGAATACATTGATCCAAACACTAAGAAGGCCTAACAAATCAATGAATTTAAGGACTACTTGCCTTTTCTTGACAAAAAAAAAAACTAGCATCGCATCCATTTGTAAGTTGTGATTTCTAAAACTTCTTTAATAATTCTGTCGTTTGCTATCATTTAGACTAAAATATTCTATCATTTTTCCAAACTTCAGTTGTTTGCACTAGTTTGTCATATAGGCCATTGGTGGTTGTGGATTGGTGATGTTCAGAAGAAGGCCTTTCATGTGCTTGATCCCATCAAGAAAAAATATATACCTGAGGAAAGAAAAGCTTTGAATAAATTTGTTGTAAGTTATTTACATAATATATATTTTTGTTTTAAGTTATCTCTTATTGCTAGCCATTCTGCTCTAATTAAATCATATCAATCACTCTTTGTGCCTGATTGAGTATTGTTTGTGGGCTTCGTTTCGTTCAATTATTACTGAACTGAACTGCACTTTTTGTATCATTTTCAGGGCTTAATAGTATCCCAAATGAGGGTCTATGCTACGGCAACACCTTTGGTGGACAACAAAAAGGGCGTTGAAGCACCATATATTACGATTAGTAGTCAACGAACATCATATCAATCTTCCTATTATTCTTTCTTTGCTATAGTACTATTACTAATATGTTTTACTGTGCTTTTCTATGTCTCTCCTATTAATCATATTTTACTATTTTATTTCTTTCTTAGTTATGATTACAGAATATATGTCATGAAATGACTAGAAACAATTGATCCCAAAAAGATCAAAAATAGAAAATACAAATGTAAAAACTGAAAATAGGTAAGTATCATTAAACAGTTGATCCTCTACTTCTAAATTAATAAATTTCAGTTCATTTCTTAGTTCAATTGGGTTCATATTAAGTAATTTCTTTCAATTGAATTGTAGGAAGAAGTAGATGCTTTCAGGCGGGAATATGATCCAACCATTCTCTTGGACAAGGTAAATAAATTCAGAGACAAAGTCATCGAAGCATCTGAACGCATAAAAATCCCAAAGCCATCCGTTTTCCTCTCAAATCCTTTTTGTAAATTATCATCTGGGAAAATAGCAAGTAAATAGTTTCAAATCTGTAAAATTGTAATGAACACTATTTTATAAGGAATTGTAAAGAGGCAAGCACTTCTTTGACTCATTGTAAATGTTAATGTATATATTTGAAAATCTTTTCTTAAATTCCTTTTGATTTATTTATTAGAAATGTCTGGGTTGTAGTGAGATCACATTAATTTGAATGAATCTCAGTTCATACTGAATAGATTGAATGTATTTATCAAACCTAAAGAGCGGCAAAGATACAAATGCACCGAAATTTAGACATAAAAGGAACTGAAATGTATTCTAAGAAATACCTAAATTGTTTGATACAACACAATTGCAGAAGCTAATTTGAAAAACCAAAATGTGACTATTCAACAAAACATAACACAATTCAGAAATTAACTTTCATTTTCATCAAATAGGAAAACATTATGTGACTAAAATACAAATGAATCGAAATTTATTTTAATAAACACCAAAACTTCTATCATCCTCTCTAGGATAATTCATATCCTCTGCATGATAAAGGCTGGAGCTAGACTGAATCATTGATCTACTATCTAAAAGGTTCAACTGCAAAAGAAATAAATCATATATTAGCAAACTTACTAACATGCATAAACACATTTTCCCTAATCAAAAGGAAATCAATGTTACTTCACTTAGAGTTGGCTTTTTCTTTTTTTTGGATGCATTTGCGATCCTTTTTTCAAATTTGATTCCAATATATTCTTGGGACGTCCTCTTGTTCTAACATGTGGGAGACTTTGAAGGTCGTTAACATCATTCAATGTAGTGTCTTCGTGAGATAACGAACATTTACATTTACTTTTCGTTTGATATTCTTGCATCTCAGCCATGACATTATCAAAAATTTGGTGCAGAATTTCAGTTAACTCCTCAGATTCTGACACAAATTCACAACTATTGTGCGACCAAAATACTAAATCGTCAAACCTCTTGCTTCTTTGCTCCAATAAAGGCTCGTCTTGGCTGCTCTTGATACGTGTGTGTCTCCTCTTTACGTTCTTACTCTAGTGTTCCAATATATATTTTTTGGTGCCATTTTATCTACTCACTCAAAACTTAAGGCACTCAGAGAATGACGGCACAGTATATCCCTTGACTCGAACAATAAGCACTGACACTTTACTTCGCGTGATATCGAATCGTATGTAACAACAAACTTGTTGAATGTTGAGTTAGAAACTTACTCTACAACTTCATATGCCATAAAACCTAGAGCGGACTACGTTGATCTTGTGATGCAATTCACCTTTCCTCTAAATTGTGCTTGAACTTTCTTAAACTTCTCGTGAGTATACACATGCTGAAATTGAGCCTCTATTGATGATTTTGTTGCACACAGTATCATAGTATGAAAATCTGTAGCATCAAATTCTCTCTCTCTTTGCTCTCTGCTTCCTAGGCAATTATCATATTGCTTCACAAATTGAATCAATGAGCTATTGCGTGTGATAAACTTGTTAAAAAAGCATGCATGCTCTCGCTCCTTTGTGTGCTTCTCATCCCGGCCCAAAAGTAGTGATCAAGATAAACTGGAATCCATAAATGACGATCTTCAAAAAGCTCTGCAAAATGAGGCACAATGCAAAAATCAGACGAGAAAATGAACCGAAAGTTATCCCCGTCTGAACAAAAAAAATAACAACATCAATTAATTCGAATGAAACCACGGTTACCTGAAAGCAACTTATTGCCTCCAGCACCATACTTCATGAGAAAATCATTCCAATTTCTGTCAAATGCATTTTTGTAAATGAGTTCTAAACAACATGACTCATTTCTTGTTCGAATTTTTCATGTCGCTTGTAGCCATTTAATTTACTCTAGATCTTCTTCATGATATGCCAAATACACCACCGGTGAATTGTTGTTGGCATACATTTCTTAATAGCCTTTTGCATCGATGCACATTGCTCAGTAAGAATCCCTTTTGGCGCCTTTCCGCCCATGCAACAAAGCCAACATTCAAATAACCAATTAATTGACTGAATTTTTTCATTTTTCATCAAAGCACATCCGAGAAGTATCGACTGATCGTGGTGATTCACACCGACAAAAGAACCGAAAATCAAATTGTACCTGCAGTGGACACACAAATTTTTTTTGTTATGAACCGAAACTAGTTATCCATATGAACCGAATAGTATATCACAATGAACCGAATACCTGTTTGTGTTGTAAGTCATATCAAATGAAACAACATCTCCAAAATACTCGTACGCAGTCCTGCTTCTTGCATCTACCCAAAATGTGTTTTTGATAGAGTGATCAACTTCAAGGTTAGGCTCAAAATAGAAATTTTGATTCTTTTCTTTCATTCTTAATAAGTACTTCCCAAATTCTTTAGCATCATCTTGTTCGGAAACATTCCGTACTTCCCTTATAATGTAATTCCTCACATCTTTTTCAATAAAACTTAGTTCACGATGACCACCCACTGCTGCTACTAATGACTGATATATTTTACTCAGTCTGATTCCAGCTTCCTCATTATTTTCAATCGTACGACGCACAAACATGCTTAACTCCATGTGTTGTTTAAGCATCTCTGCTCGATCTAGACAGCAAGGATGTGAATGATTCATAACAACTTTAGAAATTATCCAATGACCAACATCCTTCAATATATGTACATAAATCCTGGCTGGACAATTTATTCCAGCTGAGGGGTTTGTCTTTAGAGTTGGAGATATCTTGGATTCCATTTTTCCTTTCTACTACATGTAATTAGTTGATTCTTAATTTCATCTCCCTTTCAAGTGGTGTTTCTTATTCTCGTAGAAAAACCAACAAGTTTGGAATAATCTTTGTAGAACTTTCCAGCTTCTTCAAGTATCTTGAAAGTCATCCTAACCTTTGGGACAAATTGTTCATCAACAATATACCTAGACTGCAAAATGAACTGAAATACTATCATACACAAGACTATTGTGTAATAACAAATGAACCAAAAATTGTGCATTATATGACTTTAGAAACTCCTACATTCTATCCAAATTCAAATACATAAACAACACTGGTTTTAACAAAGAAGGATGAAATTATTCATTATCACTTTATTTAATTGCATTTCATTCCATTTAATTCAAATTTGTTGAAGAGTGAACCAAAATATTATAATAACAAGATCATTGTGTAATAACAAATGAACCGAAAAATGTGCATTATTCAAATTTAGAAACTTCTGCGTTAAATAAAAATTGTTGAACAATGAACCGAAAATATTATCATAACAAGACCATTATGTAATAACAAATAAACCGAAAAATGTGATCATCAAACTCCGTCCACTTGATTCGATTCAGAAGAATAATCCAAATCGCTCTTGCTCTGATTTGAACTTGAATCATTCATTATTTTGATAAGAATAATACATTCGATTCAGAAGAACAATACACTGTTCGATTCAAAAGAACGTAAATGCAGATCGAAAATCAGAGGAACGAAATAAAAAATATGAAGAAGAAAACGAAGAATGGAAGCTTTACGTTGAAGAGGAACGAAGAATGGAAGCTTTACATTGAAGAATGGAAGGTTTACGTTGAAGCTCTGTTACAAATAAGTGGCGTAACGCGTGAGAGTAAATTACTTAGATGGACTTGGTTAGGAAAATCACTTGGATGCAGGGCATTATTGATGTAACAATCCAATAGTTAACTATAAATCCTTAAATGAAGTTTAAATTTGCATATTGCAGATTAGTCATTAACTTGTTGAGTTGAAACATAGTGACAAAAAAAGTTATAGTATTCAATCTAAATATATATAACAAGTCAACAATAACAACAAAATTTTATCTCAATAACTAAAATCTTTTATATAAATCAAATAATATTATTATGACATGTACAAATCATGTATATATTGATCTTATAACAAATTTTAGATTGAAAACTTTGGTTCCAACAAACTTTTAATATTTTGAAAATTTTCAAAAATTAGTGTTTTGATAAAATATTCACTTTATTGTTCTCAATAAAATTTTTAAAATTATTATGTATACAAAAAAGCAGCTATTGTATATCTATATATAAATAGTTAAATACATATATTATTTAATTTATTTTTAATATATATTTTATATTTATATATTTTATATATGTGACAAATTTTTATATATACATAATATAATTATAAATTTTTTAACAGATTTTATTATAAAATAATTATATCTCAAAAACAGTTATTATAACATAAATTAGTTCCACAACTAATGAATTAAAATATCCATCTAAATTTTTTTGGGAATATTTGGATTTTTAGTTTAGTCTTGAATTTAAGAATCCAATAAAAATCGATCTATTATAAAAAACATCTAAAAATTTAATAGAAAAATCTAAAATTTTTAAAAATATATAAAATTATTTTTAAAATCGTTATAAAAATTTCTAAAACATTCCAAACGTAACAAAAATATCCCAAATTTAATAAAATAGAGATATCTAAAATCATTTAAAAATTTTCAAAATCTAACCAAACGAAATATTCAAAAAAATATTAGAAAATATAACATCTAAAAACAAAGTAAAAAAAAAAATCTAAAACTATTAAAAAATTATCCAAAATCCGAAGAGAAGAAACATCCAAAATATAAAAAAGCGATGTGACCAGAGCACCACGTTTGGATGTGGCGAGACACGGCGTTCTAGTGCAAGTCGCGGTGGTGTGCAGCAACAACAGCGTCGTGCGGCAACCCTCGGCGGTTGGACGCGTGGCAGTTGGATTTGGGAGAGAAGGGCGTGGATGACAAGCAGTGGGGCGCGACGTGCGGCAGTGGAAGAGAAGGGCACAACGTGCGGCTCTGGCAGAGGGGTACGCTAGACAATGGGAGAGAGGAGCGGCGTGCAGCTGTCAACGGCGGCAATGGGAAGAAGAGAGGGACAAGGATTTGTGTGGGCTTTTTTTATTGGGGTTGGGGTGTGAGTGAAATTATGTTGATTTTTTGGTGTTGTTTTCTCTGTTTGGACATTTTTTTTGTTAGATGCAGTTAGCTGTATCATTAGTTGTTAGTTTTTTTTATATTTTTTCATATTAAAAAGGATTAACTATTATCAATTTAGAACTCGAAATATTACAAAAATGGTTTTGAAATATGTTATCGATAAAACAGTTTCTGAATTATTTAAAAAAACTTTTGAATTTAGTAAACGGCTTATCCATTCTATACGAATTTTTGTCACAATATTTGAATAAATATTTAGTAAGTGCATAGAAAAATTCAAAACAAAATTTGATCTTTATTTTTTTCATTTTTCAAAAAAATATTGTCATTCACACTAATTTTATTTTAAAAAATCATTTAACATAAAATTATCAATTTTTAAAAATAAGTTTTTTTATTTTTCTAATAATAATCATAAAAATTTACATTAAAATCTTATCTCTAAAATATATTTTTAGAATATATTTTTGATATCTAATTTATTAAAACTTATTTGTTGGGTAATTTACTTGAATAAAATAAAAGAGAGAATTGTTTACTCAAATGTAACAATTTTATTTCCTTTACTTGCATGTAGTGATTCATTATTATGTAAACCGTGGTAGGTTACCACATTTTACAATTTACACATAAACCGTGCTAGCTTTCCACGGTTTATGAATGAGACAAAATGAGCATAAACTGTGGTAGCTTCCCACGGATTATGAAGAGAGAACTTTGATCATAAAACCTTGTTACTTGCCACAGTTTATGAAGGGATATGTAAATGCGAAAACCTTTGTTACTTGCCACGGTTTATGAAGAGAAAAATTTTATATATATGAGTGAGATTCAAGCTGTTGAAGAGGAGCATTTTCACAATGGCAAGTGAGGAAGAGAGTTTTCTTGTCTTAGTGCATTGCTCTGGAAAAATTCAAAGAAGCAAAAAATACAGTGTGAAGTTTACTGATAGAGAACCGTTGAGTGTATTTATCAGTTCATCAAGCACTTTGTCAGATATAAAGAACAGCATCTTGCAGAAGTTTGGGGTATTTGGGAGCAAGTGGGCGAAAAAGCTATTCTACAAGATTCCTATCGCAGTTGTGTTGACCGGTGTTAAGTATGATACGTTTGTGATAGCGGCCGATGAAGATATTCGGGTTCTGTTTCATTGTATTAGGAGTTTTTCAGAGGTCAGAATACACGAGCTGTATGCGAAGTTGGAGGATGGTGTCGATAGTTCTGGGGCATCAGCTCCGGTTCATAGCTCGACTGCCGTGGGCGGTGCGTCTAGTTCGATGCCTGCGGCCACACCAACTGTTTCGCATGTTGCATTCCCTTCCTTTGCGGCTGATTTAGATCGAACGGAGGCAGTCGCTTCTGTACCGTTCGAGAATCGTGGGGTCCGGTAGCAAACATTTGAGGTGGATACTGGTCGTGGCATTATGCACGATGTTCAAGGGTTCGGGAAACCTGATCGAGTTGAGAATGCAATGTAGGATGACGACTTTGACCAGGAGCCTGTAGATATAATTGGGGACAGCGATAATGACACATGTGTCAATCCACATACACAGCATGGCCCTTCAAGTTCTGGCACACAGTAGTATCCTCCTCACTTCTCCACTCTAAACTTGGAGGTTTTGGGGCAACAGGCAGACGGAGGTGCTACTATTGGGGGTTTTTCTACAGAGTTTCAGATTGGACAATCATTCCAGAATAAAGATGAAGCTGTTTTGAGTGTGAAGGACTATAGCATCCGTCGAGGTGTTGAGTACAGAATGTTAGAGTCGGATCATCTGAAGTATCATGGGAAATGCAAGAAGTTCGGCAAAGGTTGTAGTTGGTTGATTCGCGTATCGCTTCGTGCACGAAAGGGTACTTGGGAGGTCAGGAGGTACAACGGTCCGCACACTTGCTTGGCCACTTCCATTTCCAGTTATCACCGACAGCTTGTTTACCACGTTATCTGTGCGAGGATTTATCCATTGGTTAGGGCGGATGCTGCGGTAACGGTAAAGGTCTTGCAACAAGCAACGGAAGCCGATTATGGGTTCAGGCCTAGTTACAGGAAGGTTTGGATGGCAAAACAGAAGGCAATAGCACAAAATATACGGAGATTGGGAAGAGTCGTATGCCGAGTTGCCACGTTGGATGCTAGGGGTCCAGTCGACCATGGCCGGAACAGTTACAGTGTTGAAGACCTCTCCTGTTAGACTTGGGGATCAGGTCGATGAGTCTACAGTGTACTTTCATCGTCTTTTCTAGACATTTCCACCATGCATTGAGGCCTTCCAACATTGCAAGCCCCTTGTGAGCATTGACGGTACCCACTTGTATGGCAAGTATGGAGACACGTTGCTGTTGGCGATAGCGCAGGATGGGAACTCGAACATCCTCCCGATAGCGTTCGCCCTTGTGGAGGGAGAAAATGCGGAGTCATGGTCCTTTTTCTTGTCCAACCTACGAGAGCATGTGACGCCATAGAAGGGTATTCTTGTTATCTCCGACAGGCATAATCGCATCAAGGCTGCCCTTGAGGCCCCCGAGAATGGTTAGCTGCCTCCACATTCTTTTCAAGCGTTCTATATTCGTCATGTGGTGGCAAATTTTAGCCTAAGCTTCAAAGGTAAAGACGCAAGGAGGATGTTGGTGAATGCTGCCTATGCAAAGACTGAAGCAGAGTTTTATTACTGGTTTGACATTATGCGGACTGAGAATCCAGCCATGTGTGATTGGGCAAATCGGATGGAATATGACAAGTGGACCCAGCATCAGGATAGCGGGAGACAGTTTGGGCACATGACAACCAATATTAGTGAATGTGTGAATTCTGTCCTAAAGGGAACTCGCAACCTCCCAGTCACTTCATTGGTTAAGTCAACTTACGGGAGGCTTGCTGAGCTATTCGTGGTCCGTGGACATGGCGGAGGCACAGCTGGGAACTGGGCATGAATTTTGTCAGGCGTTGATGAAAGCAATAGAGCGGAACATGAGAGACTCCAGGTGCTTCACCGTCACGTTATACGACAGGCACTAATCGGAGTATACGGTGGCTGAAACGACACCGACTGGAAACTTCTCGCTAGGTAGCTATCGAGTTTCTCTTAAGGACCACACATGCGACTGTGGCTACTTTCAGGCTTTACATTACCCATGTTGTCACGCCATTGCATGTTGCGCTCACTCGATCTCCACCCCTACCATCCTTCGGATGGAGCCAATCTATGCTTAGAGCAAACTGAGGGAGATGCTGAACTCCGCCGAACTGCGGTACCACTCTATATCCACCTGATGCCACTCTATCGCAGCAAAATATATTAGACTCGTGACCGCCATCCATAGCCTACGGTGCTCCTCAATAAGTATATCCGGATGAACAACAGCTACCACATCGGGAGCAGAATAAGGCTCCCACATAAACTGTAACGGAGAAGGTAATGTTAGATAAGACCATCACAGTAAACATGAACGACTACTTCTAAGAGCAAAAGCTAAACGACTCATGTCGCGATCATGAAATCTATCCAAACAGAGGCGTGCTGACACCACTCTTTGATCTCCTGCATCAGTTGTCGGCAGATATGTTGCCCACCTACAAGTATCATTGTGAGCATTTCATTAGGAATGACAGCACATCAAATTAAATATGTTATCCACACAAAACAATAAACCATACCTGGATGCCAGCAAAAATTCAAACACATCAAAACCACTAGGTCTGAGACTGGGAAACCTCCAAAAAATCCAAGACTGTAGTAGCTGTAACGGTCCGGCCAAGTTCACAACATTTCTGTTTGTCCCATGACACAGACATCTATACAACCAGGCCAGTGCAGCCGAGCCCCAACTATATCTTCCCAAGTCTTCCATCGATGCCAAATATGGCAACCAGCGAAGGTGAACCTGGTTTGCGTTCTTGTCCGCAAACAGTTGAGACGACAACAACATCATAATATAAGCACGCGCGTAGATACGCACGATCTCTTCACTCGCATTTGCTGGGGGAACCCGAAACCTCTCATGGAACCATGTGAAGTGAACCGTCATCTGCTTGACTTTATTCGGTGGCGGTAACTCGCTAAACAACTCCCGAAACCACTCCCATGCTGGTCTTCCGTTCTCCATCAGATTCTCAAAGTCAGTCAGGCACCCACTAACGGCCTCCCCATCGATGGGCAAACCCAGCTGATATGCCACATCTTGCAAAGTGATAGTGCACTCCCCAAACGGCATGTGAAAGGTATGGGTCTCAGGGCGCCACCTCTCAACGAATGCGCTAAGTAGAGGCTCATCAATCCAGAACCACTGGCTGTTCAGCCTAGCCAAGTGATACAAGCCCGCGGTCTCCAGATACGGTATAATCTGTTCATGTAGAGGCATATTTTGTTGTCTCCTAACACAGGTAATAACCTTAGTAGGTTGGAACATGTGGATAAGGAATTATTTCGACACTCAAGAAATCCAAAAAATTTACGATTCATTAACGACAAAACTAATTTGCCACACATCAAAACATAAAACAGAGTGGTTCACATATATCATGTAATCCTCATCATACTTAAAATATTAATAAGAGTAAATCTAATTTAAAAAATTTAGTATAAACATACAACTTGAGCATATATATTCTTTTTTTTCAAAGATAGTAGGTTATATTTCATTAATTATTGAAAAATGAAATACAAAGATGTCCAAAAGCAGGACAGCGTAATGAAAGGTGGAGATTTTCCAAAAACACTACACTGAAGGTATTCATCCAACGGTGCGTGGTCGAAAAACGAAGAAAAATCTTAAAGAAGAAAGAATGATAAATCAAATTGAATGAAACTAAGAGCTTGCCTCATGGAAATGACGACCTAAATTGGGAGTTCTTTGGATTTTACGGAGCAACTTGACAGAGCTTGCTAGAATGGTAGACGGCATTGAAGTAGAACCTTAAAAAATCAACTGGTTGTGAGCTTTCCAGCAGTTCTAGCAAATGATGGCAAGCAATTGAGGATTACAGTCAGCATTCTTCAACGGGTTAAGCATCTCTGTTGATGCAGTCCACCATGTCCAAAAGTCGTTAGGACTCTGAGGGGGAAACAGTCACGAAGATAACTCTGAGACCATACATCTTTAATTCTAGAGCAATCGATCAAACAATGAGTGACTGTTTCGGTTGCTTCATGACAGCAGGGGCATATTGGTGATATAGACGGGATGCGGTGATGAATCTAAGCAAGCACCTGAAGCCGGCCATGTAGAGATTTCCAGATAAATAGCTTAATTTTGTGAGGCAAGTTCAACTTCCATAAATCAATCCACGGCTTTTTCTGCTGCATATAATTAGGGCAAAGCTCCAGAGGCGGATAGTAAAATAAATAGCCAATTCTGTAACCTGAAGCTGTATCATATTGCTTGGATTTGTTCAAATCCCATTGCAATTTGTCCCTACTCTGCTGAATTTTAATTGACAAAATTCTGTTTGCAACGTCTTGGGAAAATAATTCTTGAATGAGATTCTGATTCCAATTCCTATCTTCAGTAATTAGATCTTTAACTCTTGGAACCAACTCAGAAATAGCTTGTCTATTTGGCATGTCAGAAATCATTAAAGGATACGGAGGGGGCAGCCAAGGATCCTCAAAGGTTCAGATATTCTCTCCAGTACCCACAGCCCAATTAAGACCTTTTTCAACAATCTTTCGGCCTTCCAGTATGCTCCTCCATCCCCAAGAAGGTAAGACTCCAATTTCTGCCATTATAGCATTACCATTGCTAAAGTATTTACCTCTTAGGATTTTGGATAATAAGGAAGTAGGCTGTGTTACGAGTCGCCAAAACTGTTTGCCTAAAAGCGCCAGATTTTGGATTTTGAGATCTTTAAATCCAAGGCCTCCTTCCTTTCGTGGGCGAGTCATAGTGTCCCAGCTAATCCAAGCCATTCGCCTTTCATAACCTTTTTGTCCCCACCAGAACTGAGAAAGTAGAGAGTGAATTTTCGAAATTAAACCATCAGGCAACTTGAAGCAAGACAATGTATAAATAGGAATAGCTTCTCCCACTGATTTAAGCAATACATGTCTACCACCTGACGATAGAAGATTGCGCTTCCACCCTTGGATTCTTTTCCGAACCTTTTCTTTGATCATACTAAAAGAAGCCTTTTTCGATTTAGAGACTGTAGAAGGCAAACCAAGGTATTTATCCTGAGCCCCAATATGATTAATATTCATAGAGTTAGCCAGTAGTGTACGAGTAGTGGAGGAAGTGTTGTGGCTAAAGAATACAGCAGATTTATTAAGATTTACCCTCTGGCCATTGATGCTTTCATAAGAATTCAATAAATGCAGGATATTTGAACATACTTCAGGATTAGCCTTACAGAATAAGATGGAATCATCAGCAAAGAGGAGGTGGTTGACCTTGGGACATCGCCTATGTATCTGAAGACCCTGAATTAGTCTGTTTTGTTCTGCCTTGTGTAGCAAGAAGGAGAGACTTTCTGCACAGAAAAGAAAAAGATAGGGAGATAGAGGATCTCCTTGTCAAATACCTCTATTTGGTTTGAAGAAACCATAAGGTTGTCCTTCCACAATAACAGAATAAGAAACAGTTGTCACTAATTCTCGAATCCACATGATCCACCGCGAGTCAAAACCAAACTTCTCCAATATAAACCAAAGAAAGTGTCATTCCACCCTATCATATGCCTTACTCATATCTAATTTTAGCGCCATTTCATTTTCGAGTCCCCTTTTTTTGTTTTTCAAGTAATGCATACACTCGTGAGCAATTAGGATATTATCAGAGATTAATCTGCCTTTAATAAAAGCACTCTGCGTAGGGGTAATTAGTCTATTCATCATACCCTGAAGTCTATGTACAAATACTTTGGAGATAATCTTGTAAAAGACTGAAGATAGGCTTATTGGTCTTACCTGAATCATATCTTTAGCATCAGAAATCTTGGGAATAAGACAGATCTGAGTGTGGTTAAAACCCTTCAAAATTCTACCCCCTGAAAAGAAGCTCTTAACTGCTTGAAACACATCACCACTAAGTATGTTCCAGAAGCTTTGAAAAAATTTTGCTGTCATACCATCGTCTCCTGGGGCACTTTGAGGATGAATGCTAAATGTTGCATGTTTCACTTCCTCCATAGTCACTGGTCTTTGAAGCCTACGGCTGTAACCTTAGGTTTAAAATCAGTAAACAGAGGTTCAGGGTTCTCATGACAAGTGGAGGAAAAGATGTCCTTGAAATAAGATTCAGCCACAGAAGCAATACCAGCATTTGAAGTAGCCACTTCACCATCACTGCCAGTTAGTTGCCAAATTCTATTCCTTTGGGTTCGATTTCTAAATTTCTGATGGAAGAAAGCTGTATTCTGATCACCGGATTTGAGCCATTTGACTCTAGACTTATCTTTCCAATAAGATTCCTCATTTTGCAATGCTTTTTCAAGTTTGTCCTTTATTTCTGAAATGATGTCGCCTCCATGAATTCCTGCTAAATGAAGTTCCTCTAATTCAGACTGTAGTAAATCAATATCCACCTTCGAATTAGATCTGTGTTCTTGCTGCCATCTGACAATCTTATGCCGACAATGTTTTATTTTTTGAGCTAGGATATACATGGCTGAACCATCAATCTGTTCGTGCCAAACCTCTCTAACAATCTGCCTTATTTCATCATTGGAACACCATCTTTCTTGGAATTTGAATCGGCGTTTACATCTCTCAGTTCTCGGATTAGAGTCTAAGAGAAGAGAGGAGTGATCCGCGCCTGATTCTGACAGTCTAAGAACCGTTGAATTGGGATAGAGTTGCTGCCAATCAACTCCTACCAGGAATCGGTCCAGTCTTTCCTGTATCAACTCGTCACCCCTCCGTCTATTTGACCAAGTGAACGGTCTTCCGACCATACCAATATCAATCAGAGAATTATCATCAATAAAACTGTTAAAAATTTCAATAGAAGAAGGAGATTAGCACCCCCACCTGCTTTCTCCAATTGATTAGAAATGGCATTAAAATCACCCATTAACACAACTTTACCATCCATATATATTCTTTATCCATAACTAAAACACGACATTTTATATTTCTCATATTAGTTTCCTATTTTCTCTAACAATAACAATAACAATAACAATAATAATAATAAGGTAGTATAACTAACCTCTTGGTCGATGTTCCCAGTCACGTGCGCAATGCCATTTAATCGGTACATGCGAGTTTCGTCTTCCATCGCTCCACCACCCAAAGGCTAAAAATCACCCCAAAGACTTCTCCGAATGCTCTCTCAAACTCTCAGAGTTTACTTAACGCGGATTATGTATTTATACACCTCCAAGTATAAACCGTAGTAACTTAAGGAGTTTTATGATCACACAGTTTACTCATAAACTATGAGAAGTTAGCACGGTTTTCACCTATGTTTTTCATGCATAATCCATGAGAAGCTAGCACGGTTTATGCTCATTTTGTTTCATTTATAAACTGTAAAAAACTAGCACGATTTATGTGTAAATTGTAAAACGTAATAACCTACGATTTACATAATAATCAAGGTTGCGAGAACCGGACCGGTCACTAAACCGGTGAGGTCACTGGTTCAATGGTTCACTAGTTCGACCGGGGTTCAACCAGTTTAATTAAATATTAAATAAAATTATTAAACTTAACAAAATTCAATAATTTATAACTTAATAAAATTTAATATTTCACATAATAAATTATCCATTACTTAAGATTAGAGGTTTACAAACAACTTCAAACATCAAAATTGATAACTAAACAAAAAATAAAATAGCAAAATTCATGAAACAGCAACTTAAAATTGAAGCAGCAAAATTGAAGCAGCAAAAATTGAACTCAGATTCATGAAGCAGCAAAATTCATGAAACAGCAACTCAAAATTGAAGCAGCAAAATTGAAGCAGCAAAAATTGAACTCAGATTCATGAAGTAGCAAAATTGAAGAAACAACAACTCAAAATTGAAGCAGCAAAAATTGAAGCAGCAAAAATTGAACTCAGATTCATGAAGCAGCAAAAATAATCCCCAGCTGCCTTCAACGCATCATAATAGAAAGCCAAAAACAGATTCAAGATTCATCAAACAGAAACCAAAATCATGTAATCCAGATAAACATGAAGCAGCAACTCAAAATCATGTAATCCAGATAAACATCAAAGAGCATGTTTTCTGTGATAGAGAGGAACAGAAACATGAACATAAATAGGAACATGAACTCAAATAGGAACAGAACCATGAACAGAAACATGCCCGCATACATGAACCGAGGTGGAGAGCTGGGCGACGACGGTGGAGGTGGCGAGCTCGGCGACGGCGATGGAGGAGAGGAGCTCGACGACGGCGATGGAGGAGAGGAGCTCCGCGACAGCGATGGAGGAGAGGTGCGACGACAATGAAGGGCTGTGGGAGGGTGAGAGTTGAGAGATACTGAGAGTGGTGGCTATTAGGGTTCGTGCATAGCTGATAGCCCTTTTTTTTTTTTTTTTTTCCTTCAAAACGACGCCGTTTTGAAGTTTAATATGCAAATCAATAAATCAGGACACGCAAGTAAAAGAAATATAATTGTTACCCTCTCAAAAAGTAAATTGCCCATATTTGTTGTTATCATGTTTTGGGATGGTTTTTTGGTACCATTTTGATTGGTTACTCTGTTACAAAACAACGACGACGTATTTACTTCCTTCTTCGTTCTTCTTCCTCAACTCTATAGACAGCACTGCATTCCGATCATTTCTTCAACTTCAACACACTAACCTCTTTCTCTCATCTACCGAACCCTAAACCCACACAACACAAACATGGTGAAGGTGCGGATGAACACTGCTGACGTGGCGGCGGAGGTTAAGTGCCTTCGTCGCTTGATCGGAATGCGTTGCTCCAATGTCTACGACCTCACTCCCAAGGTAGGAAAAACACTTCTCTATTCTCATATTCTTTTTTTTTTTAATCTTCAATCAAAATTAAATCCTTACTAATTATTTTAATTTTGATTTTGATCTCAATCTTATTATGCAGACGTATGTCTTCAAGCTGATGAACAGTAGCGGAGTTTCGGAATCCGGCGAAAGCGAAAAGGTCCTCCTTCTCATGGAAAGTGGCGTCAGATTGCACACCACTGTGTACATGCGGTAATCCTTCAATCTTCACATCATTACATTCTAATTTGTTTATTATAGTTTCAATTTTAATACTAGAGCATTCAGTGATCTTAATTTAATTGGTTGTTTGATCATGATTATTATAGTGATAAGAGCAATACTCCTTCTGGTTTTACTCTCAAATTGAGGAAGCATATTCGGACTAGGAGGCTTGAAGATGTTAGGCAGCTTGGCTATGATAGGGTATTACCCCTATCTTTTTTGTTCTCCTATTAATTTGTAGAAATTTATTTTATGTTTTGATTTTTGTTTTCTTTAAACTGTGTCAGATTATTCTCTTTCAATTTGGATTGGGGGAGAATGCAAACTATGTTATATTGGAACTCTATGCCCAGGGGAACATCCTCCTTACAGATGCTAACTTTACTGTCCTGACTCTCCTGCGATCTCATAGGTTAATTCTTGTGCTTGTCCCTAATATCAAATCGTTCCTTCCCCTTGATATGTATAGTAAGAACTGTGAGACATTAATTATTAATAGACAAAACAGATGAAAATCCGAATTCTTGTACTTTATATTCTTTTTACTAGCTTAACAGTGGTAGGAGTTTGTGATAAAAGAAGAATATGTCAAGACTTGAGAGAGCAAATTAGAATAGCTGTGGAGGATAAGGATACTGTGATAAGATGTTGATTTCTTACATAGCACATATGTAGGATTGTCAATTTTCTTGTGCCTTATTCTGAATGTTATGGACTTATGGTAGTCCTTTGAAAATGGGACTAATTACATAACTTTACTTGGGTATCATAATGCAATTGCTTTGACTAAGTTATACTATTAGTGCTCGTTTAGAATTTCTATTGGAATTCTTAAATGTCTAGTATTTGGAATGATGGCAATTCATCAATAACAGGGATGACGATAAGGGGCTTGCAATCATGTCACGTCATCGTTATCCCATAGAAAGCTGTCGAGTATTTGAGCGAACTACTGCCCAAAAGTTGCAGACAGCGCTAATGACCTCTAAGGAAGATGACAATGATGAGGCTGTTAAGGCCAATGGAAATGAAGCTGATATTGCTAATACAGGAAAAGAAAAGCATGGATTCCGTAAAGGCGGGAAGTCATCTGCCACATTGAAAAGTGTCCTTGGGGAGGCACTTGGTTATGGACCTGCCCTTTCTGAGCATATAATATTAGATGCTGGGTTAATCCCCAATACAAAAGCTCCCAAAGATAAAACATGGGATGATGCTACCGTTCAGGCTTTGGTCCAAGCTGTTGCAAAGTTTGAAGATTGGATGCTGGATGTTATTTCTGGTGAAATAGTTCCTGAAGGATACATTTTGATGCAGAAACAAAATTTGGGAAAGGATTCTTCCTCTCAAACAGGAAGTGTTAGCCAGGTTTTATTCTATTTCTCTATAATTATGGGGGCATAGTGAGTATGGGAGAGAATTAGGGACAAAAATGCATACTCAAATGATTTTGTGGTATTCTGTATATGTTGATGCAGATTTATGACGAGTTCTGCCCAATCTTACTCAACCAGTTTAAGTCAAGGGATTACACAAAATTTGAGACATTTGATGCTTCCTTGGATGAGTTCTACAGCAAAATTGAGAGCCAAAGGTCTGAACAACAGCAGAAAGCCAAAGAAAACTCAGCTGCTCAGAAGCTGAATAAAATACGCCAGGATCAGGTTGGTACCCATGCCAGTTTCACACTCCTGGATTCTAACCCAAAAGAAGTACCTCTTATAAGACTAAATACACGTTTATGTCCTAATATTTGAAGTCTCTTTCAGATCTAATAAACAGACATAGCTTTCATGTGAAGTTGAGAAAAAAGTGAAAAAACTTGCTGTTCAAGTATTATTGATTTCATTGATGGTGCTAACATGTAAAACAATTATATCTATCATTTCTCTGTGTAGGAAAATCGAGTGCACACATTGAGGAAAGAAGCTGATCACTGTGTTAAAATGGCAGAATTGATAGAATACAACTTAGAAGATGTGGATGCTGCTATATTAGCTGTTCGTGTAGCTCTTGCAAAGGGTATGAACTGGGATGACCTTTCACGTATGGTGAAAGATGAAAAGAAAGCTGGAAACCCTGTTGCTAGTCTCATTGACAAGCTCCATCTTGAGAGGAACTGCATGACTTTACTGTTGGCAAACAATCTTGATGAAATGGATGATGATGAGAAGACACTCCCTGTAGATAAGGTTCTTATTTATTTATCACTTCTTGTTGAAGTAGAAATTCATTTCTAAAAACAAGAACAATCTTGTTATGTACTAGGTGAGATCTGTTATACAACAACAACAAAGTCTTATCCCACTATGTGGGATATCTGTTATACGGATTCGATTATTAGACGATTATCGCATTCAATCATAAACCATGTCTAAGCCAATAAGTCATTTTTACTCTCAGATTTTCACTAAGGTCCATTAGTTTTTGTTGTCAGTTTCACCATCTATTTGGTTTTGTTGAATTTTCTTTCCCAAAGAATATGTGTGATTTCCCCCACCCCACCTCCCCCCTTTTCAATATGTGACATTAGTAACCATATTATGTTTGCTTTCAAGGTTGAAGTTGATTTAGCTCTCTCAGCTCATGCCAATGCTCGGAGGTGGTATGAACTGAAGAAAAAGCAAGAGAGCAAACAGGAAAAGACTATGACTGCGCATGAAAAGGCGTTTAAAGCTGCAGAGAAAAAGACTCGCCTACAGCTTAATCAGGTTGATATAAATTGGATTTGCCTATCTTTAATCTACTGTATATATAGCTAAATAGTTATTGGATTACGATTAGAGAGATGCTGTTACCAGATCATAATACTAGGAATTTCTGCCACTTTGCAAGCTTTTTTATTTCTAAAAAAAGGGAGGATCTTATCCTCTGCTCTGGAAATTTTTCTTCCTATAATGTGATGAACTTATTTTCTTAATAAATATTCTCCATTGCTTTTATTTATTGCTAATGAATCCATGCTATGATCATGGAATAAAATTATCCTTTTGCTATATCTATGATATTAGGCTCTTCCTTTTTGCTGTCCTTTTATTGTTTTGGAGGGTGCCTCAGTAGTCTTTAGTTTCTTTGTCTAACCCAAAAATAAATAAAATAAATATTTAGATAAAGATAGCCATTTTATCGCTGAATGAGCAATATGTAGAACTGCATGACAACCAAGCTAATAGTCTTTTTCTTTTTTCTTTTCTTGATCATCATTTTATATATGACTGCTTTTGCAACTTTTCATCTATTCTTTTTAATCTTAAAATAAAAGACTACTTATGTAATTTGCTCATTTGTTTAACAATTTTATTTTCAGGAAAAAAGTGTTGCCACAATTTCACATATGCGAAAAGTTCACTGGTTTGAGAAATTTAATTGGTTCATTAGCAGTGAGAACTATTTGATTATTAGTGGACGTGATGCCCAACAAAATGAGATGATAGTGAAGCGATATATGTCAAAAGGAGATCTGTAAGTATCTAATGATGTATTACACTACCATGGCTCTAAACTAAATTTTGAAGTTTAAAACATTGACATATAAAAGTTATTGTGTAATGATTAATAATAAGGTTTAAACTCACATTCTTCATATCAAGAAAACTTGAGTATATCTTAAAGTTAATGGGGTCATCTTGCTAGTTGTGCTCTTTTTATTTTTTGGCAATCTTAATAACAAAAAAAGAGTATGGGGTCAGGACTTGAAATTTTGGTGTCTAAGATATTTCACCTCAATTATGTTTGGTTATTGTGGTTTCCTCTGGAGTCAACTTCTTTTCTCATTATTGTGCAATTTAAATTACTTGTACTGTTTCATTTCGGTCAATAAAGCAAAATGTTTAATCCAAGTAGCAGTTTGATGCGCCTGAAACAACTGTAATCATGGTTTAGAAGTAAATATTGATTTTATGATACTCTGAAACATACCAAAGTGTTTTATTCTGAAGTATAATTTGATGTCTGATTCTCTCTTATTTTGTTGATTTGATATATGCAATAGCTATGTGCATGCCGATCTCCATGGTGCTTCCAGTACAGTTATCAAGAATCACAAGCCTGATCAACCAGTTCCACCTCTTACACTAAACCAAGCAGGATGTTTTACAGTATGTTAAACATCTTCTCATCCCATGCTCCATTTAGATTTACTTTATTTTGTTTCATTTTCATGACCGGAATTAAATGCTAGCCATTAACCCATGCCTATCATTTTGAAATGTAGGTATGCCATAGCCAGGCATGGGATTCAAAAATTGTTACTAGTGCGTGGTGGGTTTATCCACATCAGGTTAGTAAAACTGCTCCTACAGGGGAATATCTGACAGTTGGAAGTTTCATGATCCGGGGAAAGAAAAATTTTCTTCCACCACACCCTCTTATCATGGGTTTTGGACTGCTATTTCGTTTGGATGAGAGTTCTTTGGGATCACATATAAATGAAAGGAGAGTAAGAGGAGAAGAGGAAGCAGTAGATGATAATGATGAAACTGGTCCAATTGAAGATCAATCTGATTCAGAGTCTGAGAAGGATGTTAGTGATACAAAATCTGCTGCAGACTTAGAAAGCAATGGTAGTTTGAGTGCAGATTCACAGAAGCCCTTACACGAAAGCTTTACTGCAGACACATCTCAGACAGGTTCGGCTACTATCAACGCTGAAACAACAGTTTCAAGTTATTTACCTCCAAAAGAGACAAGTAAGATGGCTTCGGGTGATGGGGGAAAAGTATCTGATACTAGTGGAAATGGCTTAGCATCTGTTAACCCTCAACTCGAGGAACTTCTTGATCGTGCTCTGGGACTTGGATCTGTTGCTAAATCAAGTAAAAACTATGGAGTTGAGAACCCTAATATTGATTTGGGCAGTGAGCATCATTTGGAAGAGAGCAAACCTTCAGTAAGGGATAAGCCTTATATATCAAAAGCAGAGAGAAGAAAAAGTAAAAAAGAACAGAAACATGGTGTGGCAGATGCAAATGTTGGACATGGAAAGGATGACCCAAAAGCAACTGATAGTTCTGCTAATCTACCTGCAAAAGAAGTTCAAAATTCAAAGGCAGGTGGTCAAAAAATCAGCCGTGGTCAGAAAGGAAAACTTAAGAAGATAAAGGAGAAGTATGCTGATCAAGATGAGGAAGAAAGGAGCATCCGAATGGCGTTATTAGCTGTGAGTTCAGTAACTTGCACGTCTTTTTTCCTCCTATCCACATGGGAAAAGCCGATATTTTTGTGTCTTAGCATGTTCTATCTGTGTTTTTTCATTCTAAACTGAATTATCCATATGACTGCAAATTCATCCCATAATGCCAACATATGTAAAATCTGACTAATGTTATGCCTCTCCCTAAAATAGTCTTTAAATAAATCAGAAAAGGAAAAAGTATTAAAGAAATCTTATTATGAAAATTCTCACTGATACTTGCTACCTCCAAGTAATTCTTGCATCTTTATGATTTTCCGGGGTACAGTTTCATTATGAGTTACACTCTGAAGTTGGGTCTTTGTTGTGTACTTGTAGTCCTCTGGAAAGTCAAACAAGAAGGAAGAGACATCAAGTGAAAAAGATGCACCAGACAAAGGGATAAAACCTGGAAATGGTAAGTCTTTCTCAATCTCATCACCAGTAATTCTGAAAATGAGTTTAGTAGAGATTCAGTTTGATGAAAATTGGGTTATCTTCAAGTTGGCTTGAATTTGGTATAAACCATTATGTTTGGCTCAAACTTGCCTTTTTTTTTTTTAGTGAACCATCTCTTCCAAAAGTTATTAGAGGCAGACCATATATGGGTCTAGTTACTTATGCTAAAATTCAAATTTTTTTATTAGAATGAGGGTAATAAAGATCAAATTATAAACCATTTGGCATAGAAGCTCTAATAATATTTACAATCTAAAAGCTTAAGTCATTGGGTTAAGTATATGAATGGTTTTATATCTTTGCCCAAATAAAGCTTATGAACTTCTCTGCTTGACTTATTGCTCAACTCATTCAATTGAATGAGCCAAGTTGGCTTTCTAAACTCCTTAGTCGGTTTTGTCTGGTTCATGAGCCAAATAGTGAAAATTGAGCTAAAGAATATCCAAGCTTGACTCGTTTAATGGTTTATTTGTTTGGTTCATAAATTCTGCCAATTAAGTTATGTATGTCATAGTTAATATATGTATATTATCATACACCAAAAAAAAAGTAATTATATTGTGTTTACGAACATAAAAAAAAAAAGAAAGTTTGTATGCCAGCTGAGCACAACTTAGTTCATTCATTCCTGGCCCTTTTTTGTAGATCAAGCCTAATCACCTCGTATCTATTAGTTGATCACTGTGATATGAACTTCACTTAAAATTGAGAGACATTTTTGTGCCAATTATACCATATTATGTTTCCTAGTGTGTTAAAATGTCTATTGTGGCAGGTCCTTCAGAAGCTCCAAAGATATGTTTCAAGTGTAAGAAGGCAGGTCACTTATCTCGGGATTGTAAGGAGCAACCGGATAGTCATTCAATTGGTGAAACCGAAGAAAATCTTAATAAGAGTGCTAGTAACCCTTCCCAAGCAGATAGGGTGGCAATGGAAGAAGATGATATTAATGAAATAGGAGAAGAAGAGAAAGAAAAACTAAATGATGTGGATTACTTGACTGGGAATCCACTCCCTAATGACATTCTCTTATACGCTGTTCCTGTCTGTGGTCCTTATAATGCAGTTCAGTCCTACAAATATAGAGTGAAGATAATTCCTGGATCCCTGAAGAAAGGAAAAGGTATGACTTATTTTTATTTAATTGTATGTTACCGATTTACCATATATTCTGCTTTAAATTTGTGGTTATCATCAACTAGGAATGTATAATTTCATGATGGTGCCATAATTTTACCATTTTATTGTATAGCTGCAAAAACTGCAATGAACCTGTTCAGCCACATGTCCGAAGCTACGAACCGGGAGAAGGAGTTGATGAAAGCCTGTACGGATCCCGAGTTGGTTGCCGCGTTTATAGGTAATGTGAAGATATCGGCAGCAGGCCTAACTCAGTTGAAGCAGAAGCAAAAGAAAGGCAAGAAGAGCAGCAAGAAGGAAAGTTAGCCAATCCTGTATAGGATTATAACCTAGGTGAAGGAAAGAAGTACTCTTTTGCCTTCTTTTGTTCTAGAGCTTACAAGTTAGTTTGTTCATTTGTTGTATATCTTCCAAGATCAAATGTAGAAAAGAAAGTTTTCCCATGTAGATCTTGTGTAGCAAGTGGAATTCTAAGAAAATTTTGTATCCCATATATTTTCAGCTTTTCTTGCTTTTGGCTATTAGAAAGTACACTATACCAAAGTACTAACTTTCAATCATTTAGTTAGTTATTCCAGCTTTTATTCTCCCATTAAACAAAAATAAATAAATAAAGGAACATCTCTTATCTATAAATGATTCATGTCCTGAACTAAAATACGCTATTAATATTTAGTGTAATTATTAATATCTATACTTATTTTCAACAAAATTTAAAATTTATGTCGATGAATAAGTTGAAATTAGACTTAATTTATGACATTGACATTCTTTTTAAATTCATGTCGCTGATTCTCACCCAGTAGAACATGTAATATGGTAGCAACGTCGTCATTCCAAGTCTTCCATATATAGACATGCACTTAATACATTGAGCAAACATTCAAGATCACTCGTTTATCCACGTTCACACTTTATGATTTTGTGACAAGTCTACATTAGAGCTGTGGTTAGGACAAACCTATCCGTAGAAAAAAAGCATTTGATTTATCAATATTCAGTAAAATATATCCCAAGATGTTCCTTGAACAAGAAGCTGTTCAAGTAATTGGCAACACATAAATATAAACGGTGATGTAAACCCACATTTTTTAAATTTTTTACTCAAGAATAGAGATTGTAAATATGTGGAAAAAGACTAATCACTTTATAAATGTAGAAAGAAAAATGGGGCTCCAGGAAACTGCAGAGGTATCATCCAGAAGGTTGTGATTGAGGGAGTTAGGAGAGTGTTAGTATTAACCAAAGCCCACATCGGGTAGAGTAATGAGAGAAAAATGTTCATCGCCTATAAAATGAGAGCACTTCACCTTGGTAAACTCACGGAGCCGTGTGGTGAGCACAGAGCGAACTATTCTTTCGCCTTTTACTAAAGAATACCGTGTGTTCGCCACTTAATGCGGCATACGCCAATTTTTGGAGGAGCCCTCTTAGGAGGGCCCCACAATTCTAGTTAAAATATTTGTTCTGTTTATTGTTGATATATATGTGATTAATTATAATGATTGAATTCTCATGCAAATCTTGACATTATTGATATAAAATACTAAAACCATTTATGTGAAACTGTGAAAGTAATTTTAGTATGCTTCGAACTGTATCGGTTATCCCTTTCCCATACTTAAAAGATAAGTAGCTTAATAGGATTTAGACAAAAAGATAGTATTAATATTTTTTTTATTTTCTTCGGGAAAAAGAGGAATTTTTGGTTTCCAATTGGCTGGATAGAGCAGCTTATATTGCTTTTCTGAGCAGCTTATATTGCTTTTCTCCCTTATTTATTTTCAAATAAGATATATAATCATTGAGCACAGACCAGTAAATAATTGGTTTGCTCCATCCCGTACGAAAAAAAAAAAACACTTCGATTTTGAAAACACATTCTAAAGGTATTAGTTAAAATTACTTATCCCAATGTCCAATTTTTCTATATTCTTAATACAAATATATACTTTTAAAAACTTGAAATTTTTAATTCTTCAATACATACTTTTCGCATTTAACAACTTAAAAACTATTGTTCGCTAAATCCAAAAAACTAATATTGTATTGCTCCTTTGTTTCCGTAACATGAAAGCTTTCATTTAATCAGAAAATAAAAGGATTAATTGACTTTTCCTTTCTTGAAAATCAATATTTTAGTTCATCTGGCTAAATACACACACAACAGAATTGAAATTTGTAGGAGAGGAGAGATTGTTGACTCGAAAGAAATGTATTCTCTAAGCAGCAGGAAAAAATTAACTTATCCAAACAAAACAAAACAATAAGCTTATTGTTATACAGCAACATTGTTCGAGTTACAAGCAAAAATCTAGAGCTAGGTGCAACATAGGACCCTCAAAATTCTGAATCATGAATCTTCTTCAGCTGGGGGTACCTCATTGAAATCCACTCCCTCTGCAGGCAACTCTGAAGAAAGTGGTCCTAAAATCCCTTCATTGCTAAGAGTTAATCCACTCTGCAATTCATATAATTTTTATATATTCATAATCAAATTGCGCAATGATGTCATAAAGGAATCAAAAAAGATATTCAACCCAAAGATGAAATGTAACAACTGAAAGTAAGAATGCCTTTGACATGCAAATGCACACAGAATTTTGAACAAATAAATAATCAATAGCTAGGATACCTCTGGCTGGAACCGAAGCATATCAGCTCGAGCCATGGCTTCTGCTTGGGCTATTCTCTGTCTGAATGTCTGAGCCATCTCTTCCGCCTATAAGAACAGAATCAGAGTTAAATGTGATCATTCTCATCGAAAATTAAAAATGCTGATGGAAAGTGATGAAGTATATATGATTTATCAAGGTTTTGGCTTCTTCAAGGATGTCAAAAAAGGTGGCAGAAAAAACAAGGAAGTTGAAATAAGCAAAACATGTGACATCCTTTCTGAGTTATACCTTCTCAAAGACAAGCTTTGGATTGCGAATCATATCACCAGGTGTGGGTTCCAACTTCTTTGTGGAAAGGCTTACTCGGCCTCTCTCCCGATCATGACTTAGTATCATCACCTAACAAAGAACAGGTGAGAATTTTCATCTACAAGACAACTGCAATTGTAAGGAAATGTCCATGTAAATGTAACAAACTAACAATATCATAGGAATACCTTCAGAATATCACCGGGTTGAAGAACACTTGCAATATCAGTTATACGATCATGACTGATCTGACTGACGTGAAGGAGACCACTGATTCCACCAATGTCAACGAAGGCACCATATGGCTTTAGGCTTTGAACAGTGCCAGTTACTACTGATCCAATTCCCAGCTGTCCCTGGCTGTCAGCAGCGGCTTTACGGTGACTGAGGATAAGTCTGGACTGTTCCTCATCCACCTCCATGAACTTTAGAGGGAGTTCCTTCTCAAGTAGCTCTTCTCCAGATAATTTCTAATAAGAAAAGTAAACAGAAGGCTAAGCAATGAAATATGGAAATGAACATTCAAAGAAACTTCTTAGTTAAACATAATAATCTATGGGAACTCGTTGAGGAATACAAGTGGGGTTTACTAAAATTGAATTATTTTATTTCAACATTGACAACAATAGAGGGAGATTGCATCATATTCTTATGCGACACTTATGCTGCATCAATAATTTCAGATTTTCATTCTTTGGTCTGAAGCATCCCAGTCTGATGATGGTTACAACAAAAAGCCTCAACTTTTCTTACATTGAGTATTGACTATTAGTGCGGTCAAAATCAGCGCAATGCTACTAATGTCAAAGTACGTCAAGAGCTAACCGATGAAATCTGTGAGAATGGAACAAATCCCTTAAGGCCTTCCACCTCGGCCACCAATCCACCCTTGTTTCCATTGACAATCTGCAAGACAAAGTGTATGCAACCAGTTAATGTAAACATAGAGAAAATTAAACAACTCATAACGGAAGAAACAATACTTGAACTGAACATTGACTGAAATTGAGTTTCTTGGTTTCACTTCACCCACCTTACCCTTGACAACTGCATCTTCTGCTTGAAGTTGCCTACAGCGTTCCCATGCAAGGTCGAACTCAATAGCCTTTAAACTCAAGATCAGGCCATCATCAACTTCATTTTCCCCAATGACTACAAACTCCTCTCTCAAGCCAGGAACTATGCCTGCTGCTTGCACATGCTTAATTCGGTGGATGCATGCTTCTTGCAGTGGCAAATATGCAGTCGACTTTGCAGTAACGTCAACATAAGCTCCACTTGCATCTACAGCAAATACTGTGCCCTTAATCTGAAAACAAAAACCCACCACCATTAACCAACTTATTTCCTCAAGGAACAAAACAACACAACACAAAACTCTTTTCCACTAAATGAATCAAAGTATCAAACTATGTCAATGACATCGTGTCCTATCATAAAACCTTATGTGAAAAACAGACCATCTTAATCAAACAATTGCAACAACAATAACAAAACCTTATCGCATTGGTTGGAATTGGCTAGGATCAACTGTACCCTATCATATTATTCATATATTGTGTTTACAGTGAGGTCCTTTACAACTTGTGTATGATTTTTTGGGTGTTCCTCTACCTATCTTTCACCACTTGTCTATCTTCTATCCGATTCACACACCTAAGCAGATGCTCTGATCTTCTCTCAACAAATCCAAACCACCTAGGATGAAATTCAACCTACCTTAATTAAAACAACTATATTTGCAAAAGATGTTGGCTCTGGATCCAATTACCTCTTTTTGTTTTTCTTCATACACAACCAACCATCAATTACGACAGACACATTAACTAAACATTCTCATTACTCATCAATACACACCATTTCAACAAACCCAATTCAAAGTCATCTTCCACCGAAACCACAAACTCCATTTATCAAGTTCAAAACTTTATGCAACCAGTGACAGAACAAACTCCACTGCAGTTAAAAAAAAAAAAAAAAAAAAACCCGGAAGCGAAGCAAACTGACCTTGGTGCCAACCTCGGAATCAAAATCATACTTTTCAAGAGCTTCAGTGAACTGATCAACGGTGAAGGAAACACCTTCCATGGGAGCAGTGCGGCACCTCTCATAGGCTTGCTCGAAGAGCTCTTTGAGCTTCACTCTCTCTCGGTTCTGCGCATTCGATAAGGCCACCGAACACACCACCGGAAGGAGCGTGCGGGTGCGGCGGTTGTGGGCGGTGGTTGGTCTTGACGAAGACGTGGACGGCAGTGGAGACCATCTGAGGGCGCTCAGCTGCTGAGCCAGAGACGCCATGATTTCCTTCTTCACTACACTGGGATTTTCTATTCTAATCTCGGATACGGTCTTTCCAAAATTATTAGTACTGTACATTGCAGAGATTTTTTCCATGCACCATGGTATTTATGGTGCATCGTGGACTACGTCATCACTGGTCACATTCTGCTGGTGTACATTTTAACATTTGTAATCTATGACAAGTGGTACACGCTATATTATATCATCTAGGGGTGAGCACCGGTACTCCATTATTCGTCCAAATTTGAACCAAACTAATTAAATTAGTTTTGGAACTAACGTATAATTAGGTTCAGTTTAAACCAAATTAATGACTCTCTCTAGTGATTGGTTTGGGTAACAATTTTAAAGGTACAGAATTCGAACCAACCTGTAGACTCGATCATGTATTAATTAAATAAAAAAATAAAAATTAAATATATATATATATATATATATATATTAACGAAGGATTATGGAGTGAAGACTTTAAAAGGTTATTCTTTTAAAGGATTATTTCTATTACACTTTTGTATTTAGTTTTTAATGTGTTTGGTGTTTAACATATTTGGATTTTAATGTCTAATATGTTTAGATTTTAATGTGTTTAGTTTTTAATATATTTGGTGTTTAACATGTTTGGATTATTTATATTGATTTTATATATTTATTATACTTACAGAATTTTTAAGAAAAATATTTTTGTTTTTTTTTTTTAAGAATTTATGTTTTATCGGGTACTCAATTATCCGAACCGAACCAATCCATTCTTAATCAGTTTGGTTTAGTTCGGGTACATACACAAAAAAAACTTAAATTCGAACTAAACCAAATCAATTACAATTCAATTAGTTCGGTTCTCTTTTCACCCTAAACTCTAACTAACTCGACCCGTGCTCACCCCTAATATCATCTGTGTTTTTACAGAAACTGTACTATTTTATTTATTTTTTTAATAAGCATTTTTTTAAAAAATTTATTAAAAAAATAATAAATACTCTTTTCGGTGTTTGGCTATTTGAATGAAAGACAAAACTCTTTACCAAAATTACGAGAATCGAACTGATCATTAAATCGGTTAAATAATTAGTTTAATGATCTAATTAAGATCGAATCGTAATTAAATCGATTTAATTAAATATATAATAAAATTATTAAAAATTCAATATATAATTTTAAATATTTAAATTTAATTATTTTTAAGTTAATAAAATTCAAAATTTTACGAAATTTTCAACTTCTTCCATATCTCTTCCATATAATAAAATAAAATAAAATAAAAAATTAATAAAAACTCAAAATTAACACTTAACAACATATATCTTTATTAAATGAAACAAATTTTGCTATTTTACTAAATTCCATCAATGATACCAAGTGAATGCATATTTTAAAGGGCCAAAGCATCATAAAAGACTAGATAGAATTTGTAAGAGAAATTCTGAAGCATCTACAAATATATGAGGAACTTAAGTCGGACCTAAAATGAATTTTCATTATCTTAAAAACAAGTTCTCTTTGCAAAAGATATGCAGTAAATACAAGTTCTTTTTAAAACAAAATGCTCAATTAAATTAGCTTCTATCCCACGCACATACATGACGTCACAACACATTTCAGCACACCACAAAATCATAAAGAATTAACTGAAGTTTCAGCAATCTACTTCAGACCATAAAAATTCTCCAAATTGAAACAACCTAACAAGCAACCCATACCCGCAAAACTCCAAGAATCCAAAATTCAAGCAACAGGCCACAGAATAAAAGAAAAAAGAAACAGAAAAAATTAAGAAACATACCAATCTAATATCTAAAAATTTATTAATATCTTTATTATAAGACAACAAATTTTTCAAGGCACAAAATAATCCAAATCTAATTGAGTCATATTAAAGAAAAAAGAATGTCCTAACTCAATGAAACTATAACCCTTGATTGGTAGCGTTTTCAAATCACTTTGTGGTTATCCCATCTTTAAGGCAGCGTTTGGTTTCAAAGACACAGACACAGAGATATGAGACACGCTAGAACATATTTTATATTTGTTTGTTGAGACACAAATCTTTGATGGACACGTTAGTACACAAGTATACACAAAATACATGTATTTAGTGGAGAATGGACCCTCTCCATTTTTTTAACAATTGAGGGAATAAAGTGTGATCTCTCACCATTAGTTTTATAAGTGGAACCAAGAATAAATATGAGAGAGAGAGCAATGGAGGGTTAAAGATCACACTTTACACTCTCACTTTTTTTTAACAATTGAGAGGATCCATTTCCGTATTCAGTGTACTTCCAAAATAATGAGACACAGAGACACAATCAATTAGACACAATTTTTTACTCATTTACCCTCTCTTTCTTCTTCTCCATCCACCGTGACCGTTCTCCTTCCTCCCTCCTCCTTTCTTCCGCCGTCGCATCCCCTCATCCAGATTCGCCGTCAGCGTTGCATCTCCTTGTCCAGATCCCTCGTCCAGATCCATCGCCGCTGTCGCGTCTCCCCTTTCATCTAGATCTGCGTTCCATCGCCGCTGCGTCTCCCACTTCGTCCAGATCCAAGCGTTGTCCTGTGTCTCCTCCGTCCAGATTTGCGTGCCGCCACTCGTCTCCTCCTTCGTTTAGATCCACCGTCGCCGCTAAGTCTCCTTCATCATCCAGATTGGCTGTCGCCTCTCTTCCCTCTTCGCGATGCCCATGGCCGCCTCTCCCTCTTCCTCTTCGAGTTTGCCATTGTCGCCTCTTCCTCTACTTTGGTTCTTCTCTTTTCACAGTTTGCTCTTCAGTTACCTTCTCCTCCCTTTTTGTTTTTTTGTTGAAAAATAAAAATTCTTGTTGATTCTTGTAAAATTTTTGCTGATTAATTTGTGGTGAATTGTGTGTGATGATGAATCTGAAGTGGTGGAGATGGTGGATGATAGTGGTAGCAATGGTAGCTGATATTTTTTTTTAGAGTAAAGTATAGTTTTTGTCCCAAACGTTTGGAGTAAGTCTTATTTGTGTTCCTAACATTTAAATCGTCCTATTTGTATCCTTAACGTTTATAAAAGTGATTCAATGTTATCCTATTATTAATTATACTAACAAATCAGATTATATTTTTCAATTATTCTCACTTGGATGTATTCATTCTCAATTGGGTCTCACTTGGATGTGTTCGATTTTAATATTATACCCACTATTTGTGTTTAAATTCAATTATGTCCCTAGAAAAGTGAATTATGTAAATGTTGTAGGAATTAGTTTCAACATTTGATGAGCTATTTTTCGGAATAGATCATCGATTCTATCCCAGACATTTGTATTCTAACTTTAAGAAGAGATTTTTAAAACTCAAACTAAAGCGCTCATGATGTGTAATTGACTGCAGGATAACATTGAATCACTTTTACAAACGTTAGGGATACAAATAGGATTTACCCCAAACGTTGAGGACAAAAACGATACTTTACTCTTTTTTTATAAGGATAATATGGACTTTTTCTAATTTTATTGTGTCTTATTCAATGTTTACCAAACACAGTACATAGACACTAATAACTTATGTTCATGTCTTTAATGTCTATGTCTCTATGTCTCTGTCTCAAGAGATACATAAACCAAACGCTGCCTAACATACAATAAAAAATATAAAAAAATTAACTCAGCAAAAAATATTTAACAAAATCATTCAGCAACTCACAACTCAGACATTCAATAAACCATTAAACGCAGTATTATTAACAAAACTACAAAGTATTATTAAAATCCGAAAATCAGCAACATTAACAAAACTACAAATTATTATCAAAATCTGAAAATCAGCAAATTAATATTTTTAAAAATAGTAAAACTAACAAAAATAATTCCAAATAACAGTGCTTACCGGTATCGAGGAAGGAAGGGGAGTGACGGCGACGACACAAAACTGCCGGCTAAGACAGAGAGAGAGAGAGCTCGAACAGAGGAGACGACGACGGTGACATAACTTCTTAGGACGGCGACAGAGCTTCCACACGTGACATAGCTTCCTACGACGGCGACAGAGCTTCCACACGCGACGCCTGTCTCCAGTAGAGAAGTGTTCGGCGATGACAATGAAAAGAGACGGTGGCTGCGGGGTTGTGAGACTAGGGTTCTTTGTTCTTTTAGTTTCCAATTTTCAGAGAGAAGAGAGAAGTGGGACTGGGTAGGGGTGTTCAAAACAAATCCGGACCGAAAAAACTGATCAACCGAACC